>NC_069714.1:29709729-29817229 GCF_027358585.1 Pangasianodon hypophthalmus
CGATCAGTTGGTTAGTTAATCGTGCAGTCAGTTGGTTAGTTAATCGTGCAGTCAGTTGGTTAGTTAATCGTGCAGTCAGTTGGTTAGTTAATCGTGCAGTCAGTTGGTTAGTTAATCGTGCAGTCAGTTGGTTAGTTAATCGTGCAGTCAGTTGGTTAGTTAATCGTGCGATCAGTTGGTTAGTTAATCGTGCGGAAAGTTGGTTAGTAAATCATGCAGTCAGCTGGTTAGTAAATCGTGCAGTCAGCTGGTTAGTTAATCATGCAGTCAGTTGGTTAGTTAATCGTGTGGAAAGTTGGTTAGTAAATCATGCAGTCAGTTGGTTAGTAAATCGTGCAGTCAGTTGGTTAGTTAATCGTGCAGTCAGTTGGTTAGTTAATCGTGCAGTCAGTTGGTTAGTTAATCGTGCAGTCAGTTGGTTAGTAAATCATGCAGTCAGTTGGTTAGTTAATCATGCAGTCAGTTGGTTAGTTAATCATGCAGTCAGTTGGTTAGTTAATTGTGCAGTCAGTTGGTTAGTTAATCGTGCAGTCAGTTGATTAGTTAATCGTGCAGTCAGCTGGTTAGTTAATCGTGCAGTCAGTTGGTTAGTTAATCGTGCAGTCAGCTGGTTAGTTAATCGTGCAGTCAGTTGGTTAGTTAATCGTGCAGTCAGCTGGTTTGTGGTGAGAAAATAGACGGAACCAAACACCAAATGAATCAAGAGTCAATTTCACTTCGATTCAGACTCCAGGTTGCCAAAGACAGCTTTTTTTTTTTTTTTTTTTATTATTTAAATCCTTCTTTACCAAAGGGGCCAATAATTCTGGAGCTGACTCTAAGTGCCATGAGCAGAGACGTTAAAAAGACGTCATTCGTGAGTCACGTCCCTGTTACACCTGGCGAATTTTGTATATGAACTCAAGACGGTTTTTATGTTTTTGTGCTCTAGCTACAGTCTAGCTACGCATGTGCGTCTGTGTGTGTGTCTATGTGTGCGTATGTGTGTGTGTGTCTGTGTGCATGTGTGTGTGTTAGTGTGTGTGTGCGTGAATACCAGCACACCAGTATGTTACCTTTTACCCAGAACTGATAGCTACAGTGTGTGAAGGTTAGCTCACTCATCTCAAAACATCCACACTCGCTCATATCTAATCACACTGCTGTGAAGAATCCGTGTGTGTGTGTGTGTGTGTGTGTGAAGTGCACAGATCTCCACACGCATACCCATCTGATGACTCACACCCCGAAGCAGAGTGTGTGAGGGGAAACTAGCTCGCACAGCTCCGAGGTTTTGTGTGAATGTAAATGAACTGTAAAGCAGCTGATTTGTTTATCTGGGTTTCGAGTCGAGTTTTCTGACCTGCTGCCATTTTCTCACCTTCTGCTGGTAGAAGAGATATCGCTCACACACACACACACACACACACACACACACACACACACACACACACACACACGGCATCAAACCGTGAACACACTGAAACCTCCAGCCGGACCGGGAGCGCTTCTCGGTTTATTAACATTTATACGCAATGAGTGTGAGATGGATATTTCTGTCCAGTCGCGGCGTTAATCTAATTAACACACGCTGCAGTCGTTTATTAAATGATCGTTTCGTTACGAACGCAATCATCGAGTTAAAAAAAAAAAAAAAAAATCTCATCTTTTTTTTGTTGCTCAGTCATCAGATAAGCTACATCGAGCTAGTTAGCTAGTTAACTGCTTTTAAACAGATTAAATCTAGTTTTAGACTTTTTTTTTTTTAATTTCACGTCACACTGTACGAGATCCGAATAAAATCTCGTCCGACTTCCATAACAGACGCGTGTTTTCTCTCCGTGACAGATCACACGATGAAGATCCTCTGACGATAGACCTGTGATTACAGAAAGCTTACAGTGAGCTTGAGGTAATACGGATATTTTCACGTCGGTTACGTGAGCGTTAGCGGAGTCGCAGCCGTAACCGCGAGTTTGGCGTCGTCCTTTCGCTGTACTCCGATTGATTGGTGGATGTTTTGGGTGATTTTTCGTTTAAAAAAAAAAATCTCAAATTGTTACTGAAGAATTCTTTTACGAAGTTACGATTTTTGTTTTTGTTTGTGTAAAACACGATCACGTAGAACATCGTCTGTAACACGATCGTCTGTTAGTAATGAACTCATTAAAAACGTTTTGCCGTAAGTCATTTCAGCTGATGTGTGTAGTGCAGCAGGTGGTGGGATTTAACGTCACACTGTCTCCACATTTCAGACTGTATTATTATTATTATTATTATTATTATTATCCTCAATCTTTCTACCAGTAACACTCTATCCATCTATCTATCTATCTATCTATCTATCTGTCTATCTATCTATCTTTCTTAAAACTGCACGATACCTTCCGATTTCAAACTGATAACGATTTTAAAACGTTTGACCGGCTTTGTCGAGCCAACATCAAACTTTGTCGTGATGAAATTTACCCAATGAGTTTGTACTGCTGTTTTTTTTTTTTTTTTAAACCAAACCTGCAATCAAATTTTGCTTCAAATACAGAAAAGACGACATGTCTTCCTTTTCTTTTTTTCTTTTCTTAAACGTAGAGTATCTGGTGCCTCGGGAAACGAGGCGGGGCACGACCTGGACGCGGTGGCAGTCCATCACAGGGCGCAGTCACTCTCACACACACACACACACACACACACACACACACACACACACACGCTACGGACTATTTAGAGATGGCAATCAGCCTACAGCGCATGTCTTTGGACTGGGGAGGAAACCGGTGTACCCGGAGGAAACCCCCGAAGCACAGGGAGAAGATGCAAACTCCACACACACACACACACACACACACACAGAGTGGAGGCGGGATTCGAACCCCAATCCTTCTATAATTTTCTGAAATGGTTGATTTTCAAGGGAATTAAAACGCCGGACATGTTAAAACCCGCAGCATCAATGGACGAGTGTTCACCAGGTTTTTGGTTTTTTAGAGAAATCATTTAAAGAGTCGCACAGGTGGACGTTCTTGGGTCTCCAGGAAGCGTTTTATTTCACACACACACACACATACGTGATGGATGGAAATTGCTGTCCGGCGCCAAGTCCGCTGCGTCCAAAGCTCTCGGTGTGAAACGTCACGCTGTGTCTCGCTGTAATCACGAACCAAGCGTTTCGAAAGTCCATTTACAACATCGTGAACCTGCTTCTCATTGGTCAGTTGGGGTTGTTTCTCTCCACACCCTCTTTCCTTTGTACTCAGGACTTTCACAACAAACTTACTCCCATGTTTATATTTATAGATAGAGTATAGGCTCTGGGTCACGTGACCCACACGCCCTCTCAGTTACTTCCTATATTTATGAAGAGCACATTCATCATGGGGCATTTAACACACCCACTAATGTCAATGAACACACACTCTCACACACACTCGTTTCAGGTCACGTGACCAGCTCCACGCTACATCTCCTAATGAGCCTGTATGGGTTAAACAGCTCTAGATATAAGGTTACCATGGAAACGGCACACACCTAGTTAGCACGTCAGGATAAAAATAAACGTCTTACTTGTCCGAGGCGGCTTCCTGGACCGTACCATCTTTCTTCAGCTGGTCGCTGGGCTCTATCGCTCCTTCAGGCTTTGTACAGAGTGTTCTGGTCCATGATGAAGAGTGTGAAAAACACCCCGAGGTGCATAAAGGGTTTATTTTCGAGATTAGCCGGCCATGAGTGCTGAGCGCCTGCGCGTTACGTCTCGCGATATGAACTAACGGACGCTTAAAGCTCACGTGAAACAACTCCTTCAGGACAGGTGAACACCTAAACTGTAACATTTCAATCCTGTCGCGCTAAATGAGAGGAATTCCGTCTTATCGTAGCCCGTAAAACGAATTAAAAACATGCAACGTATCAGCTAGCACGAAAGAATTAGCCGGGGCGCGAGCGCGGCTTCTCGAAACGTGTAAACCGCCAGTCGCTTATTCGGCGAACTAAAATGTCCCTAACCCCGCCCACACGCACCCTCTCTGCGTTCCTATTGGTCAGAGTGGAAACGCAATAACGCCGCCAGCTTTCTGATTGGTCAGATCGCACGTCGTTCATAATGTCGCTTTCAGCATCATTATCATCTTCATATCCTTACCCGAAAATGAGTCAGGGAGTGTACTAAAATGTGAGTCGTGCACATTTTCACGCATTTTCAACTCGAGAACAAAATACTGTAAACATTTGATAAAGATATTATTTTTTTAAAAAAAGAGTGAAAATGATCTAATCCTATACGTTAATAATGTATAAACATTTTAAGCCATGCCACTCAAAAATGAAACATTATTAACCACGTGACCTCACAATATATAACGTAAACAATTACATATATAATTGTATATACATATCTATCTATATATATATGCATATACAAGTATTATTATTATTAGCAGTAGTATTAATAGTAGAAGTAGTAAATATTAAATATGTCATAGCAATTCATTTGTAATTTCAATGTTACTAAATGAAAATAGGCTAAAAACAACAACAACAATAATAATAAGTTTTTATTTTCATGTTACACTATTAGGCACTGTCTATAGAAAATCCTACACATTAATGACCGTAACAGTTTAAGTCGAAATGAAATGAAATGGAAATGAAAGTGCAGACACCACACATCATGTGATCGATCAAACAGTCACATGAGGACAGAAATCCTGGAGCGAGATAACATCTTGTTTCTATCTCGTTCTACAGGTCTGTGGATCGACTGGGTTTGTCCTCCTCATGACGGTTCTTGAACTTGAGCTCCTGGACTCCTTGAATCGTTCACGTTTTCCTGCCCCTGGTTCCATGCATGAGATCAGTTGAGGTAGACAAACTGATGAGATGAGAGACTCAGGGGTCTTAGGGATTATAGTCCAGACACGCTTGATCCTGTTCAAGCTGAATAATTAAAATTAAATTAAAATAGCTGAATTGGGATGCTGATCTATAAGTTCTGGTGTAAATAACCTTCTGGAGAACTCTCCAGAACTTCACGCTTCCTCCCTGCTGGAGCTCATTAGTGTGTTTTCTTTTGCATGTGACATTTCGCTTACTCATTAATGATCCGTAGACTGAATGACTGAATGATAGGAGAAACACTAGGGTGAAAAGATTCCATCGTCCTTCAGGTCAAACACTAATACATCACTTATTACCTGAGTTTAAAGCAGGCTAATCTGATAAAACGAATACTCCAGGACGTATACGTGAAGAGGGTGGGGCGTTTACACAATCACAGCTTTATTATGATTATTATGATTATGATTATTATTCATTTGACAGACGATGACACAGAGAGGATTGTGCACTGGGAAGAGGAACAGTAGTGAACGATGAACCGGTTTGTTATGATCTCTGGTGTTGTGAGAAGAGCAGAAGAGTGCCACACCCTGAATCTTCACCAGTGTGCATTAATAACTCCATCTGATGAGAACATCAGGAGTAACGTGCTCCTACAGGACTGCAGGAAATAAATAACGCTAAAGGATCAGAAGAGTTTTATGCAAAACATAACTAAATAATATCAAATAAATGCAATAAATAAATAGATAGACACTTCTCCTCCATCTCCTCCTCCATCTCCTCCTCCTCCTCCTCCTCCTACCATTTCTACCACTGCTACTAATAAATATATAACAATAATTCAAATAAAATGTTATTTCTGTAAAACAAGCAGCTGTGTTTGACCCGTATATAGAGGAATAAATGAATTTAAACCAGAGGAAGTGTGTAAGGAGTTTGTCTGTGTGTAATATTTCTGAATTTAAATGTGGAAAAGAAAACTTAAACTGTTTCTAAATAAATAAATTAATAAAAATGACACTGTAATGTCTACTAGCAGCTCCTGGCAGACATGTTTTAGGGCCACGTGGACGTCTGGATACCTGAGACAGAAGAAGAGTTATACTCTGAGTCATCAGTCACATACTCGAGGTCTTTCTCCTTCCAGAACCTTCTGCAGCGTCAGACTGTAGGATCTGCTGTAGTCTTCACGCTCCCTGGTGTTCACACTGAGGTACTGCACAGAGGAGATCAAATGAATGATGAGACAAGACTTACACACACACACACACACACACACACACACACACACACACACACACACACTGGGCTTCTGAGCTGTTCTTATCACATCATTAATGACAAACAAGAATACATTTAAAACTGAATAAATTTTTAATTGATTTATCTGAGGTATTTAAGAGCGCGCCAGCGTCTCTACCATCTCCGACGTCTGGCCAGGTTCAGGGTCTCTCACAGGGTGCTGAAGGCTTTCTACCCTGGGGCTGCGGAGAGTCTTCTCACCGGAAACATCACCACCTGGTTCGGAGGCACCACGGCCAAGGACTGGAACGTACTGTCCAGAGTGGTGAAGAACATCAGGACTTCTCTCTTCTGCATCACATACATCTACAACCAGTGATGCAGGACCAGGGCCAGGAGGATCGTAAAAGACTCGCACCACCCCGGGAACAGTCTCTTCTCAGTGCTCCCATCAGGGAAGCGCTACAGGATCCTGAGGACCAACACAGAGAGACTCAGGAGGAGTTTCTACCCTCAGGCAATCGAATGAGGACACTTGAGAAGTCTGCATATTACTCTACCTCACACACACACACACACACACACAGTTACACTACAGACAAAACTCTTGCATCTTTTGCACACTACGTCCTCTTCCTCTTTGCAACCTGCTAAACACATTTTCACATATTTTACATGTAACATCTATATTTTGTTAAATAGATTCTATTCGATTCTGTTTTTCTATTTTATTCATTATATTCTTTTTATTATATTCTGTTTTATTATGTGTCAGTTGCACTGTGGGACGAGGCACTAAGGAAAAACATTTCACTACATTAATACATCACATCACATGTATGTAATGTATGTGACAAATAAAGAACCTTGAACTTTTGTATAGGTGGAATAGTCGATTTTTATACCTTACTAGCCAAAAAAAAAACCTGGAGAAAATATGTAGAAGCTGATAAACAATAATGGTTTAAGCCACGGCCTCAGCTCAGGTGTATTACGTGGCTGAGAGAAACCTGTTTGGAAAACTGCTTTACGGTCCGAAATGCTTGTTTGTGTTTGAATAAACTTCCTGTCAATCATTTTATGACATTTTTAACTCCCCTTCACTCCGCCCCTATCTCAGTCTGAAATCGGAAAGCGCCCAGCACAGCCAGATAATTCTCATCTGAGCAAAAAAAAAATTACTCTGTACCCCGATAACATCTTACGCAGTAAAAGCAGAATAAACACAGGCAGTGCTTTCCCATGATGGAGTGATTTATTACTGGTGAAGGAGATGAAGCTGGACGCAGAATAAGCGACGTTGCTCCTGCACACGTGTGTAAACACAATCTGTACAAAAGCCTTGAACTGTTTAAATGCCCGGGTTTACATAACAAATCAAGTACATACTTGAAAAGTTTTTTTTTTCAGGTACAAAGAAATAAGTACAGAGACTGCACTCGTGAACAAGTACAAAAAAAATCAATAAGACCCAAATTTTGCACGTTTGTAGAGTAATAATGTGGCTTTCATATTTTCAGTTGATGGCCGAGTGCACTTGAACGTGATGTCATGACAGTCCTCTAGTTAGCATGCTAGCTCTAGTTCAACCACCGTAGGTTCTGGGGGTGGAGCTTTTTGTACTTGAGCGGGAAAGGGGCAGACTCCAACACCACCTGCTGTATTTAACCATTAGAGGTGTAATCCTGCGCCGTAAAAAATCTGACTGTAAATTTTACAGTAATTTACAGTAAATTGTCCATAAATTACTGTAAAAAAATCAATAAACAACTGTAAATATATTTTAGCCACCACAAGCTAACTCCACTAGCTTACACTGATCAACAAATATGTATATATAAATTAAAAAGACAATGACTGCACTCTTGAACATCCTCTTATAGCATTATGAGCAGAATTTCACGTGTTTATAGTGCTTATTACTTGGCCCGGTCGAAAGCAAAATCAACTATTTTGTACAAAAAGAATGAAAAACACAAAGCAAACTCTATCCTCGTCTCTTCATGCCTTTTTTTTCTTTTTGTATGTTGCACCTCGACCTAGACTGGATTCGTAACAAACATGCTAACACTAGCTGAACCACTGTAGGTTCTGGGGGCGGAGCTTTGCCTACATGGGTGTAAGTAAATCTTACGCAACTCCACCTACTTAACGATTACACACTTAAACTTGCCAAATTATGACGAAGCTTACCAAACACACCTTTAATTCAAAATGTAAGGACTGAGTAAAAAGACTGTGTGTGTTTTTTTATGGAAATGAACTTACTTGACTTTTACTTTTAGTTATATTATAAAGTTATTACGTTACTTTCACTACATTTAAGTGTGAATGTTTTTTGTAACCTTTCCTGAAGTATAATTTGTATAATAAGGTACTTGTTGTTTTAATTGAGTGAAATTGTGACGTGTTTATGTTTGGTTAATTTTAACAGTGTTGTTGTTGATGATGATGATGATGATTATGTGCATCTGTTCAGTTTATCCGTCATATAATGGTGACTTCCAGCATGTCACAAAGCACAAGTGATAAAAGTAGAGCATCTTTGGGATGTGGGGTGATGTGGCAGAAAGGTGATGTGGCAGAAAGGTGATGTGTGCAGGTGATGTGTGCTGAAACGTGATGTGTGCAGGTGATGTGTGCAGGTGATGTGTGCTGAAACGTGATGCGTGCAGAAAGGTGATGTGTGCTGAAACGTGATGTGTGCAGGTGATGTGTGCAGGTGATGTGTGCTGAAACGTGATGTGTGCTGAAACGTGCTGAAACGTGATGTGTGCTGAAACGTGATGTGTGCTGAAACGTGATGTGTGCTGATATGTGGTGTGTGCAGGTGATGTGTGCTGAAACGTGATGTGTGCAGGTGATGTGTGCTGAAACGTGATGTGTGCAGGTGATGTGTGCTGAAACGTGATGTGTGCAGGTGATGTGTGCAGGTGATGTGTGCTGAAACGTGATGTGTGCAGGTGATGTGTGCAGGTGATGTGTGCAGAAACGTGATGTGTGCAGGTGATGTGTGCAGAAACGTGATGTGTGCAGGTGATGTGTGCTGAAACGTGATGTGTGCAGGTGATGTGTGCAGAAACGTGATGTGTGCAGGTGATGTGTGCTGAAACGTGATGTGTGCAGGTGATGTGTGCAGGTGATGTGTGCTGAAACGTGATGTGTGCAGGTGATGTGTGCAGAAACGTGATGTGTGCAGGTGATGTGTGCAGAAACGTGATGTGTGCAGGTGATGTGTGCAGAAATGATGTGACGTGATCATGTCAACATGGAGCCCAGTCTCAGAGGAGTGTTTGTGGAATTAGTATTAATATGCACTCCATAATACTTTAAATCTTGAATAATGAACAAAAAATAAATTCATTAATTAATAAACGTACATGGAGCTGCACTGACACCTAGTGGACAAGAGCCATACTGCAGGAAGGTCTATGTTTTAAGTTAATTAATACACAAACACTCTGCTATTAGTTCAGTTTAATTTAGCGAGAAATAATAAATTCAGTAATATTCTTACTGGTTTATTGAACGTAAATGCATTCTCCGCCTTGTTTCAGAGTTTAATTTCACCTGGATACTGTAGATTTGTACCCTGTTCATTAAAAGTGCACTAGGTAAGATTAGTTAAAAAAAAAAAAAAAGTGGCACACTGTAAACAAAAGTGACTGTAAATTTTACAGTAATTTACTGACAACAGGGTCACCAATAAAGTACTGTAAATCTTTTTACACTAAACAACTGTAACTAATTCAACTAGTTCACACTGATTCAGTGCAATCTTTCAGTGCGATTTAATTCAGAGATAGAAGTGGCTAGGGTTAGGGTTAATTATTAATTAACTCAATTAGTTCAATTCGATTTTATTTGTATAGTACTTTTAACAATGGACATTGTCCCAAAGCAGCTTTACAGAAATAAATACATTCAGGATATAAATTTTAAATTTATGAATTCATCCCTAATGAGCGAGCCAGAGGTGACGGTGGTGGAGAGGAAAAACTCCCTGAGACATCATGAGGATGAAACCTTGAGAGGAACCAGACTCAATAGTGAGATTATAAATAAATCCCTTCTATAACTGTGTACTACATGGACAAATAGTGCAGTTGTGTAACCAGGAAATTCATTACAGTGTTCATATGAAGTCTATTTTGTTAAAATTATCAACTGTTCACTGATGGAGACCTGAGTGCAGAATTGTTCGTGGGAATTGCAGTCCTAAAGCTATCAGAGCAACTGTAGTCCTAAGACATCTTCATGGTTTCTAAGTGGCACCATCCACAATAATCTACATTAGACTTCTAATGGTTAAATACAGCAGGTGGCGTTGATATATATGTATATATGAGGGGTGTAAATCCCAAGTTTCATGACGATACGATCTATTATCGATTCTTTTAGCCAGCGATTCGATATTTACCGATACCTCAATGACTGCCACGATGCGATTTCGATTTGATCGATTCAGGGGCCCGCGATCGATATTTCTATTAATTCACAGATGCAACCAAAATATATTTTAAAAATATATATATTGAGATTTTTTTCCACTATGAAATGCTACATATTTTGTGCAAATAAGGACCTGTGATGAAGTTAAACTGGAATTAGAGCGTCCTAAATAAAGGGCCGTCTTAAAAATGATATACATCGATACATCAGATCATTGGTTATTTGATCGATACATCGATCCATATTGATAGATCGTTACACCCCTAATCTCTCTCTCTCTCTCTCTCTCTCTCTCTCTCTCTATATATATATATATATATATATATATATATATATATATATATACACACACACACACACAGGGCATCTCAAAAATCCCCATACATAGGGGAAATTAACACTTCTTAGCAAAATGTCTTCATACTTCGTTTATTTTATATATATATTTTTTTTCAGATAGCCTTTAGGAATGCCAAGAACACATTGAAATCATTCTCATGGCTGGATCGGGAAGCTGTCGCAAGTTCGTGATGGACTTTAGCAGGAAACATGGCGAGCACATCACACACCACACTGCTGCCAAACTGGGAGTCAAAGCTGGGAGAGACGACTCCGTGTGTGTTTACAAAGAAATGGTAATCATGTAGAGGAAGTTTTCTAAATAAAAGTTACATTTTGCTAAAAAGTTTTCATTTCTCCAATGTATGGAGACTTTTTGGACACCCTATAAATATATATATATATATATATATATATATAGAGAGAGAGAGAGAGAGAGAGAGAGACAATAAAGGGGTCGAATAAGTGGGAGTTTATCTCATAACAACAGCAAAGCAGTTTTATATAACAGAAAAGCTTTATGTAACTTTTCTTCTCTTTTTAATAGATTTTATATTAAAATATTAAATTACACTACAGAAACTAGCACATTATAAACTAGTAATGAGTAGATTATGGTTAATCATGTCTTTCTCAAAAAAACCGTCTGCCTTCTAGAAATAAAAATTAGTGTGTATTATGTTAAAAATGTTATTATTTTATTATTATATTTATTTACATATAAAAAACATAACTGTTGAACTTATCATTTAATTAAAGTTTTTCTCCATCTTGATATTTATATTTTTTTGTTTTACTTAGCTTTTTTTAATTAAAGGACTTTGTTTTTCTTTATATTAATATTATCATTTTATCTTTTAATAGTATTAATAGAGGTAGCAGTAGTGGTAGTAGTAATAGTAATAGTAGTAGTAATAGTAATAGTAATAGTAAGTAGTAGTATTAATAGTACTAGTAATAGCAGTATTATCAGTAGTATAAGTAGCAGTAATTATATTAGTTATAGTAGTAGTAAAACTAGCAGTAGCAGTAGTGTTAATAGAATAAGTAGTAGTAATAAAAGTAGAAGTAATAGGACTAGTAGTAGTACTAGTGACAGCAGCAGCAATAGTAGTAGTACTAGTAAAAGAATTGGAATTAGTAGTAATAATTATGGTGATAGTAGTAACAGAAGTAGTATTAGTAGTAATAGTTGCAGTAGTAGAGGCAAGAGTAGTAGTACAAGGCATAATAATAATATTAGTAGTAATAGAGGTGGTATTGTAATAATAGTTATAGTAATGTTAGCAGCAGTTATAGTAGTAATAGTAATAGAAGTAGTATTTGTAGTAAGAGTTATTGTAGTAGTAGTAGTAAAAGTAGCATTAGTGGTCATAGTTGTAGTAATAGAAGTAGTAGTAATAGAAGTAGTAGTAGTAATTTTTGTAGTGGTTGTAATAGAAGTAGTATTAGTAGTACTAGTTGTAGTAGTAATAGCAACAGTAGTAGTGCAAAAAGTACTAATAAGAATAGAAGTAGTGTTTATAGTAATAGTTATAGGAGCAGTAGTAGAAGTAGTTGTAGTAGTATTATAGTTGTAGTAGTATTATTAATAGAAATAGTAGTAATAGTAATAATTATAGTATTATTAATAGGAGAAGTAGTGTTTATAGTAATAGTTATAGTAGCAGTAGTATAAGTAGTAGTAGTAGTAGTAGTAGTAGTGATAGAAGTAGTTATAGTAGTAATAGAAATTGTAGTAGTAGTAGACATACTAATAGAAGTAGTAGTAATTTTTGTAGTGGTTGTAATAGAAGTAGTATTAGTAGTACTAGTTGTAGTAGTAATAGCAACAGTAGTAGTACAAGAAGTAGTAATAAGAATAGAAGTAGTGTTTATAGTAATAGTTATAGGAGCAGTAGTAGAAGTAGTAGTAATAATTATAGTCATATTATTAATAGAAATAGTAGCAGTAATAATTTTAGTATTATTAGTAGTAGAAATAGTAGTAATAGTAATAATTATTGTAGTATTGGTAGTAGAAGTAGTAGTAGTAATAATTATACTATTATTAGTAGCTGAAGTAGTAGGAATAGTAATAATTATACTATTATTAGTAGAAATAGTAGTAATAGTATTAATTCTAGTAGTATTGGTAGTAGAAGTAGTGTTAGTAGTAATAGTTATAGTAGTAGTAGTACTTGTAGTAACAGTAATAGTAGTAGAATTGAGTTATCTTTTTATTTGTTTGTTTGTTTAGCTCAAAAGTATAATGTAAAATACACTGCAGAATTTCTCCCTCTGAAGTACACAGACCGAACGTCTATCAGTCTGACTTCTATCTGCCAGTGATGATGTCACAACCAAATCATCAAATCGACCAATCAGCAGCTCTGCTTTAAACCGCTCTCTCTCACTCTCTTCTCTTCCTTACTTTCTCCCTGCTTACCTTTTCTCCTTTTTCTTTCTGTCTTTCAATTTCATTTTCTTATTTCCATCTTTGCGTTGTGTGTGTGTGTGTGTGTGTTCGTTTGTTTTAATATCACTGTTTAAAGAGGTAGAGGTAGTGCAGAGGTAGTGCAGTAAGAAATGTACTGGAGTTTTTTATTAGCATCACCTGTCAGGAAGCTAATAAAAACTCCAGTGCATTTCTTACCTGTTATTATCGCTAGCACGTTTAACAGCTGCATGTCAGTGGCAGGCCTTCATTTTCCCTTTAGGAGCATAAACTAGTGCTGGCAGGCGTGTTGAGACCAGACGCTTCCCTTCATGTGGTGAGAGATGTTTGCCTGCAGACAGACGCTCTCAGTTTTCAGTTTTCACCATTACTGTAAACTGCGTTACGTAGAAAATATAAAATAACTCTGCTGATAAACCTCATGGAGTGCACTGTATGTTTAACAGGAAGGCGAGTTAGATTGTTTTTTTTTTTTTAAAGAATGCAATTGTTACTACCATGAGAGAGCGAAACTTCTTTTTTCACAAGTTTTTAACAAGCTAATGAGTCCTCTCTGCACAAAATGAGAAAAAAAAGCCCACCTGCCCTCCCACACAAAAAAACAAAAACCCACTGATGGAGCTCAAAGTCACGCAGAACCGCTGCGGCTCAGGTGACAGGTTTAATTCACACACCGTCTGTTAGTAGGAGCTGTTTATCCCTGCTGGATTATATACGGATTCAAAGTGTTTCATCCTGCACAAATGGAGGAGGAGATTGCTGGCAATCGCGCCCACGCATGTGCAGAAAAAAAAAGAAAAAAACCCCACCGCTCTCACTAAGATGTCCGTATGAAGCTGCTTACCAATTAAAGGAGGGGTTTGATGAGAAGTCAAATTCAAACTAAATTTCAAATCTGTTTAATATGCCAGGAAATGTTGCAGCTAATGAAGCTAACAAGTAATGAGAATTTGCAGACCTAAATTCAGTGTCAGCGTCTTGAGTCTAAATGTTACATTAATATTTACACTGGGAAAGTTCCTCGTATTCAGAGTCGGTTTACGCACCTGCGTGAATCTGTTGTCTCGTTTCTCCGTTCAGTTTTCCCACGTTGCCAAACTTTTCTTGAGTAGAAGCGCCCGAAACAAGATTTTCAATAGTGTATAGACCACCGCCTTTAAACACAAACACTCGCCTTTAATCCACAAAAAAATCAAGGATAGAAATAAAGACTGAAGAAGCATATCACGTTTATTTCTCAGCTGTTGAATGTAATATGAAAAATCAAATCAATCTAGAATCTTTCTATTCAATAGAAAGAATCTGAGTGTTGAAATAAATCTAATAGGGGTCTCGTGTATCTCTGATATATCGCTGCATGAATGGTCATAGTTGTAATTATCACAATAATCACTGGTTTAATTTAACAAAATGGCGTCCACACTCATTAATCAGCAGCACATAGAATAGCACTTGATCCAGCACATCTGCTAATTTATATGTTTGTTTGTTTTTTGTATTGTGTGCACACAACTTAATGAAGCTATGAAATTCTAATGTAGATGGATTTATTGTTTTTAATTCAATATTTTGATTTGTCAAATTAGCAAAATAATGCCAGTGTTAATGCCTGTGTTGATTCAATGCACTCTCGTGTGTAGAAAACATGTCCACGGTTTGAAGGATAATCTGACCGAGCTCTCGTCTGCTACGCTTACAGAGAAACTTTTACTTCATTCATCATTTTATTAAAAAAAAAAAATTCACCCCTCGAGATAAGCCATACCTCTGATTAAGATGCGTCTCCTCCGATGTCCTCTGTGTAAAAAAAAAACAAAAAAAAACATTTTATGCCCTTTAAAGAAATGATTATTAATTATTAATTATTATTAATATTAATTAATTAACGAACAGTGTCATATTTATGTATTAAATATTGGAATGACTTTCTTTAGTGTTTTTGAGTGTATTTACAGCCGAAACATAAATTTCAGCATGACATATTGTGGTCTGCTCCTCACTCAAGTCGATATTAAGTTCAGACTCACACAGAATGGAGACACGCCTCTTTTTTTTTTACTCAAACTTCTCCTTGTCTGCGTAACTCTTACGTAACTTCTGAATAGCGCTTAAGTCTGTAGTTACAGTATGTCTGAGGTCTGAATAGTGATGTGTGCAACTTTGGTACTAAAAATGCTGAAAACCTAAGTTCTGTCCCCTAAGAGCATTGTTCTCCTGGCACAGGGTGCTACTGCACTGTACCGATACAAATCCAGCACTGTGTGTGTGTCCTGGATTCCCATCACATAACAGCACCTGTGAAGGTTGGCTGAAAAAGTGTTCTTTGAACTTGGAAACGTTATTATGATGTTTGAAACGTCATCTTGTTGATCCGTTTCTGGTACACGGATTTCTCCTCTTTCAAGTAGACAGAGCCTGGTTTTGTGTGACGGCCCTGGAGTGGCTCCAAGATGGCCGCCGAGTGGACCGACGATACCGTATACTAGAAGGACGTTGGTGTTATTTAGCACAATGTAATGTTAAAAAAGTTAAGTAAATACATTTTTTTCCTCCTTTTATAGCAGTTCACTATAAAGCAGCGTGATCTGTAACTTCGCCAAGGTCATTTCTTTCCACCCTGGTGTGATTAAAAACAGCCCGAGTGGGCAGGAAAAAAAAAAAAACAAAAGCCCCTGATAGTCTGGTAGCCCTGACAACCCCATCTGAGGGCGGTGACATCACATCACGGCCGTGTGCGTGACTCTGTGGGCGCGAGGCCACCCATCCGTCTGCGTGGGGTTCAGACCCGGGCAGCTTTCACGCGCCAACACAATGAAAATGAAGGAAAATGCAAGTGGCGCACACGCTGAGTCATTTCAGGGCTTTCGAAATGTGTAGATATGACGTGATGTGAGGTGAAGACGCCACCACGACCCACACACACACACACACACACACACACACACACACACACACATGGTGCTCCCAAGTCAACAAGCTAATTAGACCAATGGAAAAAAAAAGTCAAGGTTAGAAAACACGCAGATGTTAGTTTGAATGAAACAGCACCTAGTACGTAATGTGAAACTATGGATTTTTGGTGGCTTTTTTTTATTCTGTAGTTCTGCAGTAATCACGTATCACATGTTTTCTAGCACACACACACATGCAGATGTGTGATGTGTGTGATGTGTGTGATGTGTAGCCGTCAAAATGCACATTCAGTGCACTCAGAGGAAGTGCAGGCCCGCAAACAGACCTACAATTTCCTAGAAATCGCACACACAGGTGAACCAGATTCACTGAAACCTGATATGATAATAATGCATCTGCACGTTTAGTTCCCCAACTTATAAAAAATGTGACTTTAAGTTCTCAGAAGCCGTTATCGGGTCCAGAACGTACTGCACCTTTCCTGTAAGTTCCTACATCCTGTATATATATATATATATATATATCTGAAGATCATTGGGATATATATATATATATATCTGTATATATATCTATATACATATGCATATGCTTTACTTTACATTTAAGCTGTATTTTCTTTC
This sequence comes from Pangasianodon hypophthalmus, assembly GCF_027358585.1. NCBI lineage: Eukaryota > Metazoa > Chordata > Actinopteri > Siluriformes > Pangasiidae > Pangasianodon > Pangasianodon hypophthalmus. The sequence continues at coordinate 29,726,545 of NC_069714.1, forward strand.
TTATGTGTAAAATACAGTATATTTTAAATACACTGCATGAGCATTAGCACCCAGCGTTCCTGGGATAGGCTCCAGAGATCCACCATGACCCTGATAAAGCATAAAGTGCTTTCTGAAGATGAACGAATTAACATTTTATCCTAAAAAGCCGTCAGTGTAATTCGGACACATTTGACAAATGCCAAAGCATTTCCTATATAACACATTTGAAAAACATTTGCATGTATAACAGTTGCACATGAACTTCAGTACAGAGGGCCACATAGCCTCTTAGACATTAATCAATTCAGTTTTATTTGTAGAGTGCTTTTATCAATGGACTTTGTCACAAAGCAGCTTTACAGAAATAAATACATTCAGGATATAAATTGTTGTTGTTGCTGTTTGTCTTTCGGCTGCTCACGTTAGGGGTCGCACCACAGATCAGCGGTCCACGTAGTTGATTTGGCACAGTTTTTAACACCGGATGCCCTTCCTGACGCAACCCTCCCCAAGTTTATCCGGGCTTGGGACCGGCACTGAGAGTGCACTATTGCATGCAACCCCAGTGGCTGGCGTTGGTTCCCTGGCTGGGAATCAAACCCAGGGCACAGTGGTGAGAGCGCTGTGGCCTAACCACTAGTCCTACAGGGACCACTGGATATAAATTGTAAATGTATGAATTTATCCTTAATGAGTGAGCCAGAGGTGACGGTGTTGAGGAAAAACTCCCTGAGACGATATGAGGAAGAAACCTTGAGAGGAACCCGACTCAAACGGGAACTCATCCTCATCTGGGTGACACCGGATAGTGTGATTATAAATAAATCCCTTCTATAACTGTGTACTACATGGACAAATAGTACAATTGTGTAACCAGGAAATTGATTACACTTTTCACATGAAGTCTGGTTTGTTGAACTTATCCACTGTATACTGATGGACACCTGAGTGCAAAACTGCTCGTGGCAACCGCAGCCCCAAAGCCACCACAGCAATCGCAGTCCCAAGCCATCACAGTACAACTGCCCATACAACTGCCCGCAGTCCAAAGCCATCTCCACGGTCCCCAAGCAGCACCATCCCCAGCAATCCCAATGATCTTCAGGCCATCCATGTGGGGCCACCACCAGCAGCAGCGAGCGATCTCCAACCAATGAGAACTCCAACCAGAAGTAGGGCATCAGGATGGATCAGGCAGGTCTGGAGAGCAGAAGGAGTAGCATGTGTAGCTCAACAGATAGAGAGAGAGAGAGAGAGAGATGGAGAGAGAGAGGGAGAGAGAGGGAGAGATTTTTAGGTACGCGTTTTGTCCCATAATGGTTAAGGACAATGTACTTTGCATGCAGCGTGCAAGCAGGGACTCTGGCAAGACTTTTGTCCATATAGTGTGTGTATATATATATATATATATATGAGTGAACGCGTGAGAATGTACATGAGCTTCAAATGAAAGACTGGAGTCAATAATCACACCAAGGTGTTTTACTGCTGCACATGATGAAACAGAAAGGCCATCCAGAGATACCATGTAATCGGAAAGCTTACTTCTGAATTAAGCAGATAAAAGTTAATAAGCATCCAGTGTCTAATGCCATTTACACATTCCTCAACTTTATTAAGCTGGTGTCTGTCATCTGGCTTTGCTGAAACATACAACTGTGTGTCATCAATGTAACAGTGGAAGCTAATCCCATGTTTATGAATAATTTTGCCCAGAGGTAGCATATATATATATATATATATATATATATATATATATAGTAATCTGAAGGTGAACCTGAAGGTCGTGGGTTTGAGTCTCGGGTCTGGCAGGGATTGTGGGTGGGGGGAGTGAAGGACCAGCGCTCTCTTCCACCCTCAATACCACGACTGAGGTGAGACCTTTGAGCAAGGCACCGAACCCCCAATTGCTCCCCGGGCGCTGCAGCAAAAAAAAAAAAAAAGGCTGCCCACTGCTCCGGGTGTGTGTTCATGGTGTGTGTGTGTGTTCACTACTGTGTGTGTGCACTTGGATGGGTTAAATGCAGAGCACAAATTCCGAGTATGAGTCACCATACTTCACTTCACTTCACTTTTTTTTTTTTGTAGATTCAACTTTATTGTCATTACACATGTATGACAGAGTAACGAAATGCAGTTTAGCATCTAATCAGAAGTGCAAAAAGCAGCAAGTGCAGTATGTACAGTATAAACAGTGTGTTTAAACAGTAGTAAATAAACAGAATGTACAGTTAAGAGCAGTTATATACAGACAATATTCTATAAAGAAAAGAGCAGTGGGCTTTAAACAGAACCTTGTGGAACACCAAACTTTACCTTAGTATGCATAGAGAAGTCACCATTTACGTTTACAAACTGATAATGATCATTCAAATAAGACCTGAGCCAGGAAAGGGCTGTTCCCTTAATGCCAACAACATTTTCTAGTCTATCGAGGAGAATCACATGATCAATGGTATCAAAAGCTGCACTAAAGTCAAGCAACACAAGCAAGGAGACACAACCCTGATCAGAGGCCAGTAGTAGATCATTTACCACTTTAACCAGCGCTGATGATGAGGCCTAAATCCTGACTGATACATTTCATGAATGTTATTCCTATGTAAGTATGAGCATAGCTGCTGTGCTACAACCTTTTCTGGGATTGTGGAGATAAAGGGGAGGTTTGATATTTGCCTATAGTTGGACAGCTGACAGGGGTCGAGGTTTATTGATCAGGGGTTTTGATACCTGCTAGTGTAAAGGATTTAGCTTCATAGCCAGTGCTAAGGGAAGAATTGATTATCTTTAGAAGAGGTTCAATTGCTACTGGAATTATCCATTTGAGGAAACACGTAGGTAAGAGATCTAGTACAGGTTGATGATTTTGATGAGGAAATTATTGAAATTAGTTCAGTCTCTCAAAGAGGAGTAAAACGTTCTAATCACTGATCTGATATTGTTATATTATTATCTACAGGGTTAGTTATAAAACTGTCTCGCATTAAATTAATAGTCTGAAAAAATTTATGAAGTCATCACTGCTATATAAGGATGGTGTGCATGTTTCTGTTGTGGTCTTTTTCCTAGTTAATTTTGCTACAGTATTAAATAAGAATCTAGGATTATTTTTGTTATCTTGTATTAGAGTGGAGAGATACACTGATCTAGCAGCAATAAGAGCTTTTCTATAGCACAGGAGTCTCTCCTTCCATGCTGTTTGAAATACTACCAATTTAGTTTGACGCTATTTTTTAAGGTGTGTGTGTGTGTGTGTGATCATTATACCTTACCTAGCATGTAGCAGAAGGTTGACTCTAAGCATTCAGTCACCTGATCAAGTTCTTCGGGATCAGACAGTGATCCAGTCATGGTTGGTAATTCTGGGAGATTATTGATAAAACTCTGTGCAGTAGCTGACGTGAATGTACTGACGTGAATGTACGTTTGACGTGGTAACATGGCAAGGTGCAAATGTTAAGACACGTTTTAAATGAGATGAGATAATGATCTGAGAGTTTCAGGCTCTCAGACTTTCAGGAAATGTGACTGTTTTCTATATTTAATCTGAAAGTTAGTATTAGATTGAGAGTGTAGATTAACTGATACTGAATCTAGAAATGGACACAACTGCTGTTCTCAGAGGGTCTTCTGGGTTTTCAAACTGAATATTACGTTCTCCAACAATTAACGCTTTGTCTAAAGAAACAACCAGGTTTAAGATGAAATCTGCAAATTCAAAAAGGAATTAAGAATATGGCCCTGGGAGTCTGTAAAGAATAATTAGCAGAATTTTTGTGGCTTTTTATTTTTTTGTGGCTATGTATGTTATGTTAGTATAAAGAACTTCAGACGTGTTGAATTTATGACTAGGTTTTTGTGTGACGTCTAGATTATAAATAACTGCGACACCTCCTCCTCTGCCAGTTAGACGGAGCTGATGTATATAACTGTATTCAGGAGGACTAGCTTCATTTAATGCTACATACTCGTTTGCTTATTTACTCTGTGTAGCATAGCAAGGTGCCTATATTATGATTAAGACACATTTTAAATGAGATGAGATAATGATCTGAGAGCTTCAGACTGTGGAAATGTGACTATGTTTTCTATATTTAATCTTATTAGTATTAGATCGAGAGTGTGTCCACCATTGTGAGTGGTTCCTATTACGTTCTGAATACGTAGCCCCTACTGAATCTAGAATGGATTCAATAATAAATAAAACTAAAAATAAAAAATAAAAAAAAAGATTAAATAAAAATTGTAATCATTGGGAATTGCGGTGGTGGTAGAGGAAATAAAACACTTCAGGACATGCTGTTGTAGTAAAATAATCAACGTCAGAGTGGTAAAGTTAACTCCGCTTCATCACACCACAAAAAGCTCCAGAGACGTGGCTTGTTGCTGTACGTCGGGTAACTTAATGTACTTAATGACGCTGAAAGTCAGATCTGACGGGTTTTAGATATTAACGAATCCATTAGAAAGAATTACACAGCTTTACATTTTAAGTGAATATTTCTCAAAGAATTAAAAGTGTTTCATGTCACACACATTTCAGGAGACTTAGGCAACAGAGACACAAGCTCTATAAACACTGATTAGACATAAACGTGTGTTTAATGTATTTTTTTAGCACTAAATTGTCAGTTTTATATTTCTTTTTTTTTTACATCTTTTTTTTTTGTACACAATTTGTGCACAATTTTTTTTCAAAAACATTGTCGTTATTTTATTTATGTACTGTATGATTCATCCTTTATGTTATATTCATCCTTGAGCTGAATTCATGATTAGTGTGAAGAAAACAGAAGCACAACAGTCGGATCTCAAAAAAATAGAGTTTAATGTTCGTGTGCTGTATAACAAATTAAATATATTAGTGTTTACAAAACAAGAGGTGCATGACTACTGCATATCCTAATGATGAATCATGAACTCAGTGACATCAATGATGAGAACAAAGCCTCTACTGAATTCTTTTTCTTTAAAAAAAACACACAAAACGTTTCATCCCACAGTCCTGAATGCACATTTTTTCCCTTTTCTATTCTACAAAGCACGAGCAGAGACGCCAGATCGTTGTCTTTAAAGGACAGAAAGCAGAAAAGGGGACAAAAGTAGGAGTTTAGATATGTTCTGACCTATAGGTAATGGTTTAGCTGCATGTGTATCAGCGTTACTGATAAACTAATCAGATCAAAAAGTGTGTGTGTGTGTGTTTCTTTTTCTTTTTCTTTTCTTTTCTTTTTTTCACTTTTCGCCAAAAGATGGAAATATCTCAGAGAAATCTCACCATTTGAATCTACATACATACAATCTCCATGCTGATCACTTTCCATGCATCAGAGGGGGAAAAACATCACACACACACACACACACACACACACACACATACACACACACATGAATTAACGAAAGAAGCTACCAGGCTCAGCTAGCTAAAGATTAAACGCTGGGCCCGAATGCAAGTGTAAAAAAAAAAATAGAAATATACACTGATCCTGGATCAGCCATACTCTCTCTGAAATAAGAAAGGGTACTAACTGTACCTTTCCATGTGGATGTGATGGTACCATTAAGCGTACGCCTTTCGTAGGTCATGTGATGCAACGTACGTTTAAAAACGATACATAACCGCACTTTTCATTCGCTTTTAGAGAAAGTACACTTCACGCATATCCACGTAAAAGATGAGTACTAAAGGTACCACTCCAGTCATGAGAAATGGTACCGTTTAGTACCCTGTTTGTTTTGTTTTGTTTTTTTAACTACCATAACCTCGATCCTTGTGTTAAAAACTAAGGCAAAACGAGTGTAAGCCACCGCAGTGAGATTAAAAACAGAGAAATACACACACGTTACTAACGTCCAGATCAGGAGTGTCAAAAAAAAAAAAATCAACAACATCGGTAAAATAATCGGTAATTATTTCTACGAAATATACATTCTGAACGCACCTAGATGCAGGATATCTGCGTAAGTATTCACCCCCCCTTATACATTTTATCGCATGACATCTGGAACTGAATTAAAACAGCCCATAATATTAAAGTGGGGAAGGAAAAAAAATCATTTTCAAACTGATTTACAAACAAAAAAAAAACAAAAAGTTGTGATTGCATTGTGATTGCATAAGTATTCATCCCCGTTAGCTATTTTGGTTACTAGCGGTTGAACGAGCCGACGATTTGGATCCACGGATCGATTGAAATGAATCGATTTGTTCGTAACTCTGATGCTTTTAAAATTCTACGTTATTCTCTACGTCGTCATCATTCGTGAATTAACGCTACGCCAGATTCGGAAACACAGCTAGTCACATATCGATCGGAGGCGACTGAATTGTATCGTAATAAGATACAGAGGTATCGTTAAATCTCGTATCGTATTGTGTGGAAGTCTGATGGTCGCAGCGTCAAAATTTTATTAGCTCGCTAATAACGAACCCTAACCCTAACCCCTAACCCTAGAACATTTAGTTCATTGCTCTCTTTCGCCCCCTAGTGGAATAACAGAGCTCCTTCTTTCTCGACTCTTTCAACTGAATCACAATCCACAAGATGATTTTAATTTGGATTTGAAACTTGTTGGACGAAACTTCGGTGATTAGAACCTTTAGCGCAGGCCGTATGTTTGACACCCCTGACCTACATCATTCAAAATGACCTGAATTAGAGTTGAGTGCAAAAGTTTGTGCCCCTCATGGTTTTTCAGTGCAAAAAAAAAAAAAAAGTTAAAAATGTTATTTTTGTTTTGTTTTAAATGAACTTTGAAAAAGTAAAAAAAAATTGCATCGACTTGTTTTAGGTCATTTTTAAAATGTTTTTCTCAACCATTCTATTTTTATATATATATTGTAGTATTTTTTGAGGAGGATTGTGGAGATGATGCAATTTTTCACTTTGATCCAAGGTTTAATTTTTTTCCCCGTGTGGTTGCATCCTACACTGAAAAGAAAAAAAGGTACTAAACTGAACCTTTCGTTGTCGCTGGCACCCTTTATCTTTTTATCTTTCACCTGGATATAATGCACCTTTAAAACAAGACTTAAGATGCATAAATTTGACATAATTAGCTTTTTTAGAGGAATACATACATGAAAGATACATACTAAATGTGAAAAAGGTGTATGCTTAAGGGTACTGGACCAAGGAACAGTTCAGTTCAGTACAGTTCAGTACTCTTTTTTCAGATTGTGGAACAAAAACATCAAATCAATAATCAAATCTCCAGACCTGAGCTGAAATTCCTAAAAGCACCACAGCACAAAGATCATAGATAAAATGGTAGAGCGAGCATCACATCGAATTCTCTCACTCTCTCTCACTATTATTTTATCTTTATTATAATTTCCAGAAACCTTTTAAAGAAGATTTAAAGAAGGATTTAAGAATTTAACACCAATATGAGAGGCTCCAAAATCTCTTCACAGGATGTGACCGAGATTAGACGGTGTATACGTTATTACAAAAATATTTACATCTCATATATATATATATATATATATATATATATATATATATATATATATATATATTATAGATTTACAGATTATTTTTGTTAAACTTTTTACTGGATATAACTTTTTTTTTTTTTTTTTTGGACAAACATGTATGAATCCCAATACACAAGGGTGCACAAACTTTGCACTCAACCATAACCATAACCATATCCTTTTAACCACATACTCAACAACAACAAAAAAAAAAAACAAAGAAAGATTTTAAAATGGCACTTAAATGAAGAAAATTTTGCATAAAGTAATCATATAAAAATAAAGAGTACAGATCATTTCTCCACTCTGCTTTAAAAAAAAAAAAATCACCTGGACAATGAGGATCAGTCGGTTATTCTCACAGAGGTATTCATTAAGAACACACACACACACACACACACTCACACACACACACGACTGTGGGAAACCTGATTGTTTGTGGGGAAAACCTACAGCACGAGCTGGGAAGGATGATACGGAAAAAAACTGATGGAAAAGATGAAAGTTGTATAAAAAAATGCATTTTAAAGTCCAACACTAGTGCATATAAGTTACATTAGTACACCAGCTGAATCTAAGACTATTCTAACACTATTACACCACACACTGTACAGTAAACACACACACACACACACACACACAGCGTTTTTATTAACAACAGCTAGTCGGTATTGCTCTACTACTTACTACACACTCGGTATTTTACGCTTTACACTACATTACGCACACACACACGAAGGTTCGCTGCATTTTCAGCAACTCTTTAGCTTTTTAGCGAACAAGCTCCAGAACACGTTAAAAATTCGCTGAACACCGAACCTGCCGTTTTTTTTTTTTTCACGCAGAGCATTTTAATCGTTTTAATCAGTACCTGATATCAGAGGTGTGTGTGTGACTGGTGTTTTTTTTAGCTCCTGCTCTTGTGTGTATTATCATCATCATCATCATTATTATTATTATTGTCATTATTATTATTTTGTTGTTATTTGCTCCAAACTTATTGGGTTTTGTTTTGCAAAATATTAACAACTTAGTCATTTAAACCACCCTGAGCAGGATAAAGCATTTTTACTTACTAAGATGGCGTAAACGTGGCACGTAGTTACCCTACGTTCACACTAGCGAGCGATGAAGTGACAAGCGAACGTTCGTTTTTCTATATAAATCAGCTGCGACGAGGCAAAGCGATGAATCCTAGCGCTAGCCTAGCAAGAGAGCGGTAGCTACTGAAGCTAACATCATGAGTGAAAGCTAACCTAGCAAGAGAGCAGCAGTTACTGAAGCTAACATTGTGAGTGAAAGCTAACCTAGCAAGAGAGCAGCAGTTACTGAAGCTAACATCATGAGTGAAAGCTAACCTAGCAAGAGAGCAGCAGTTACTGAAGCTAACATTGTGAGTGAAAGCTAACCTAGCAAGAGAGCGGTAGTTACTGAAGCTAACTAGTTAAAGGCTTGGTCTCGAAAAGGACTTTCATACTTGATCTTGACTCGATCTCGGCTAGTCCTGGTCTCGGACTTGACTACAGCCTAATGACGATAAACTCATTAATCTTGATAACTAGCGAGTGAAAGATAATTAGCAAAGGAATCAAAGGAAATATAGCGAGTAAGAGCGACAGGTGATCGTTCATTCTCTACATTCGTAACTGACACGCGGCCGTACGTATGCAAACCAGTTACGAGTGATTGACGTGGCAGAAAGACATATAACTGTTGTTTCTGTTCATTAAATTACGAAGAAGTTACGAAGAAAAGCTAGTTCAGTTAGCTAGTATGAATCCAAGACTGTAATATTTATTTTTCATTTACACACTGATTAGCACGCTATTTAATTTATGTTTCAATAGTTAGCCTTACAGATAGCTATAGCTATCTATAGCTACCACCTTTTCTCATCGGAACACTGGATAGGCCACGCCCACAAACGAGACAAGCTCCGGCTAGTGTGAACATATGGTTAACGAACATGGTCTTCATCTCACGAGCTTCATATCTGACAGCGAGCTTTTCTCTCGACCTGATGTTTAAGATATTCCTCTTTTATATCAAAAGAATGATGATGTGTATTTTTGTGCTTATCTTTGATGTCCGGAACAATCAGCTTGTGAAACAAACGTGCGTTCATATAGATACACACACACACACACACACACACACACGTATACTCACATGACACAAACTGTATTTAAATAACATCAACATTTTCCACATATCAACAAATGTATGTACAAACCAGCGGACATTACGGTCCACGCCTAATCGTAGAAAGAGAGAGATAGATAGAGAGAGAGAGAGAGAGAGAGAGAGAGAAAGGAGGCGGGGTTTTTGCATGTACAGTCACTGACATCACAAAATTATGCTAATCTATTCAGGGAAGAAAATAAGGGCTCTAGGTGCTTTGGCAAAAAAAAAAAAAAAAAAAAAAGAAACTAAAAAAAGAAAGGAAATCTGAGGCAACGTTGGTTATTAAGGCTCTACTGTAGTTGTGCTCCTTTAGTATTCACGGACAGACGACAGTTCATCATGGAGTCGAAATTAAAAACAATTAAAATAAGAAAAAAGAAAAATGGAGGTCTGGTCTGCTATCTGGAGTCCTCAGGTTCACATTTGATGGTCTTCTTTTCGGAGAGATTGAGAGCGCGGGGACTCGCCTCACCTCCGCTGCCGTTCTCTACAAAAAAAAAAAAAAAAAAAACAGATCAGATTTCAGCGTGAACGTGACATTTTGTGCATGAAAGCAGCTAAAGATCTCAAAATCTTCTCAAGGAAAATCCAAGGAGTAGCAAAAACACAGGAACATTTAGTCAGAGTGGGAATGAATTAGCATAAGCTAAAGCTAAAGCAAAATTATTAAAGTTATTATTAATTATTATTATAACTACACTGTACAATTAGTGAGGGAACGCTAACCTGAAAACCTACTAGCTAATGATAGCTAAACTAGTGAGCAAATGCTAATCTAGTAAGAGGAAGCTAACTAGCAAGTGAAAGCTAACTACTGAGTGAAAGGTAACCTAGAGTGTGAAAGATAAATATTAAGCTTACTGTCTTTGACTAAACTAGCTAGTCAAAGCTAACCTAGCAAAAGAACTATAATTAGTGAGTGAAAGCTAACTACTGAGTGAAAGCTAACAGTGAGTGAAGGCTAATCTACTGAGTGAAGGCTAATCTACTGAGTGAAGGCTAATCTACTGAGTGAAAGCTAACTACTGAGTGAAGGCTAATCTACTGAGTGAAGGCTAATCTACTGAGTGAAAGCTAATCTACTGAGTGAAGGCTAATCTACTGAGTGAAGGCTAATCTACTGAGTGAAAGCTAATCTACTGAGTGAAAGCTAAACTACTGAGTGAAAGCTAATCTACTGAATGAAAGCTAATCTACTGAGTGAAAGATAAACTACTGAGTGAAAGCTAATCTACTGAATGAAAGCTAATCTACTGAGTGAAAGCTAAACTACTGAGTGAAGGCTAAACTAGTGAGTGAAAGCTAACAGTGAGTGAAGGCTAATCTACTGAGTGAAAGCTAATCTACTGAGTGAAAGCTAATCTACTGAATGAAAGCTAATCTACTGAGTGAAAGCTAAACTACTGAGTGAAAGCTAAACTACTGAGTGAAGGCTAATCTACTGAGTGGAAGCTAATCTACTGAGTGAAAGCTAAACTACTGAGTGAAAGCTAATCTAGTGAGTGAAAGCTAATCTAGTGAGTGAAAGCTAACTACTGAGTGAAAGCTAATCTAGTGAGTGAAAGAGTGTGAAAAATAAATATTAAGCTTACTATCTTTGACTAAACTAGCCAGTCAAAGATAACCTAGCAAAAGAGCTATAATTAGTGAGTGAAAGCTAATCCAGTGAGTGAAGGCTAATCCAATGAGTGAAGGCTAATCCAATGAGTGAAGGCTAATCTGTTTTAGCTTTGAAATGGAAGGCGGAGTCTTAGACAGGTGGCTGTCAGTCAAGCAAACTCATTATAATATTAGGCCACACCCACACTGTACACATTATTGTGTTATATTTTGTTATCATTCAAAACTTGTAGGATGTTTAGTACACTGCAGAAGTTTTTTTTTTTTTTACTGTTACACGTAGGACTGTAGCTGTGTGTGTGTTATGTTTCCACACACCCACACACACATATACACACACACACACACACACACACACACACACACACACACCTGTGGCAGCCGCTGCCTTGCTTTCCACGCTGGCCTGGTGATGTCTCTTCAGCTCATTGGCCAGCTGTTTTCCCAGGGGTGTGTCTCCGTCTGAAGCTCCGCCCCTTTGTCCTGTCACTCGCAGATTCAGTGGCCTCTCACCTACATGGGTGTGCACACACACACACACACACACGCACACACACACACACACACACACACACACACACACATTCACACTATTACAAATGTGACATTAAACACTCCCCACCCTGTACTGCATTACTGTGAACACACCATCCATATCCACCTCAACACATCAACAAAATCCACCTAGCAACGACAACAACAACAACAACAACAACAACAACGTCAACGACAAAATCCATCAAACACCAAACACCTGAGCTGCTGATCTCCATACGATCAACGCACCTTTTCACTTCTGTTAGAATAGAAACTGACAAAATGACCTGAGGGCAGAGTAACTTAACACACACACACACACGCACGCACACGCTTGCGCACACACGCGCACACACACCCACACACACACACACACACGCACGCACACGCTTGCGCACACACCCACACACACACACACACGCACGCACACGCTTGCGCACACACGCGCACACACATACATGCACACGCTTGCGCACACGCGCACACACACCCACACGCACACGCTTGCACACACACGCGCACACACACCCACACACACCCACACGCACACGCTTGCACGCATGCACGCACACACATGCTTGCGCGCGCACGCGCATGCGCACACACGCACACACACACGCACGCATGCACACGCTTGTGCACACACGCGCAGACACACCCACACACACACACACGCATGCACACGCTTGCGAACACACGCGCAGACACACCCACACGCACACGCTCGCTCGCACGCACACATGCTCGCATGCGCAGACACGCACATGCACACACACAGTTTGAGTTCGTGTGCATTTTAAGAGCTTTGTGATACAGATATGAGGCAATAAATCCACTTTACGCAGCTAAGAGAACGTCTGAAGAAGCCTGGATTAAACTTTTGCAAAAAAATATTTACTTTAAAAAAAATTTACCTCATAATTTTAGATACATAGATAGATAGATAGATAGACAATTGTTGTTGTAGATACACACAAACAGGCAGAAGTTACACCATTAAGAGCTGAACAAAAGCTCAGAATCAAAGCTTGGTAGAAAAACATCTTATTGGCTTAAAGTCGATGGAGTGTGAGTGTTCCTGAGGGTTTGAGTGTTCCTGAGCATGTTCCTGAGCATTCGCGTGTTCCTGAGGGTTTGAGTGTTCCTGAGCATGTTCCTGAGCATTCGCGTGTTCCTGAGGGTTTGAGTGTTCCTGAGGGTTTGAGTGTTCCTGAGGGTTCCTGAGGGTTTGAGTGTTCCTGAGGGTTCCTGAGGGTTCCTGAGTGTTCCTGAGGGTTCCTGAGGGTTCCTGAGTGCGATGATGAAATATAATGAAAGGACGACGCAACTGAAAAAACTGTAAAGGTTTAATCATTAATACATTTCTGAAAACACTGACTTTACAGCTCCTGATATCAGTCACGACAAACACATTTTAAGAGATTATATTCTTTATTCTGATCTTTTTTTATTTAATGATCTTTTACTGTCGCATTCATGCTCCTTTTTTTTTTTACAGCAGTGTAATAAAAAATGTAACGTGATCGGTTCTAGACCTGCTTTCGAATACTCTTTCAAAGCTTCTTTGCTTTGTCCGTTCGGGGGAATGGGAACTCTTACAGGTTAAAGAAGGTTCCAAGTAGAACCAAGAAGTTTCCGTGAAGTTTATAGAAAGTATTCAAAATACTTAAAATGAGGTGGCTTCCAGGTTCAACGCTTTCCTCCCACTGTCCAAACACACACCCGTAGGTGGACTGGCTATTCTAAATCGCCCCTATGTGTGAATGTGTGTGTGTGTGTGTGTGTGTGTGTGTGTGTGTGAATGTGTGTGTGTGTGTGTGTGTGTGTGTCTCGCTTTCTCCTTCTCACCCCACACTTTCCATTCCTCTCCCTTATCTCTCACTTCCTCCCCCTCTCTCCCTCCTCATTTCTCTCTCTCTGCACATCTCGCACGCCCACTCAAAGTGCATGCTGGGATATGAAGATGCAGAGTGCATGCTGGGATATGAAGAGGCAGAGTGCATGCTGGGATATGAGGAGGCAGGAGGAGGTGATGAAGGAGGGATTCAGTGGAATGGGGTGGAGGATCTGTCTGTTCACACTGCGCCGGTCAGCGGGAAACTCCCTCAACAACCATCACATAGATCTCACACACACACACACACACACACACACACACACACACTCTCTCTCTCTTTCTAACACTCTCTAACACTGACCACACACACACACTCTCTCTCTGTCTTTCTAACACTCTCTAACACTGACCACACACACACACACACACACACACACACTCTCTCTCTCTCTTTCTAACACTCTCTAACACTGACCACACGCGCACACACACACACGCACGCACACACACTCTATAACGCTGACCACACACGCGCACACACACACACACACACACTCTCTAACACTCTCTAACGTTGACCACACACACACACCTTGATGCCTTAGGAAAATCCAAGCAACTCAGCCAGTACAAAAATTGTGGACCTGCACAAGTCCGGTTCCTCCTTAGGAGCAATAAAAAGCTGAAGGTACCACAAGCTTCTGTACAACTGCATGCAAATCTAAAAATCTAGGAACCACACAGACACTGCGTCATTCAGGAACGAGGTAAAATGAACTTCCAGGGATGAATGAAGTTTGAAGCATCAGGTACCAAATTATGCACAAAGAGAATCCTACATCACCATGGCCTGAGATCTGTCACGAAAGGAAGAAGCCGCTACTCCAAGACCAGCATAAAAAAAGCCAGACTGAAGTTTGCAGGTGATCACCAGCTTTCTGGAGGAGTCTCCTCTGGTCAGATGAAACAAACACTGAAAGGTTTGGCTGTAATGATCAGTGCTGTGCATGGAGGGAAAAAGGGTGAGGCTTTTAATCCCGACTGTGAAGCATGGAGGTGGCAGCATCATGCTGTAGGGTGTTTTGTTGGAAAAGGTGCTGGTGCATTTCAGAAAATAGACAGCATCATGAGGAAGGAGGATTATCTAGAAATATTGAAGCAACCAGAAAGTTAAAACTGGGTCACAGCTGGATCTTCAGCAGGACAGTGATCCTAAACAAACCTCCAGAGATGTAACAAAACAGCTTAAAGACAACAAAGTGAAAGTGTTGGAGTGGCATCACAAAACCCTGAGCTGAAGATCACAGAGCGTTAGTGCACTGAACAGGAAAAGCACGTCCACCAGTGAACAGCGGAGTTCCACCAGTTCTGTCAGGAGGAGGGAGAGAAAATTCCAGCAAAGTATCGTGAGAAGCTCAACAAGAGGAAGGAAACAACAAGAGTCTCATTCAAGCTCAGACAATTAAAAGGCAACGGCAACAAATACTAACAAAGTGTAAATCCTGACACACTGAAAATCTGATACAGTAAATAAAAGCTGAAATAAATCTGTCTCTTAGATATTATTTTGAAATTTCTTCTTATGAAAACGAAGTAGATTCCTTAATGGATTTAACACACGAACATAAAACATGAGGAGCTTGAGTTTGAATGTATTTAAACCTTTGGTGCTAACTGTATGTACTATTATTATTATTATTATTATTGTTGTTGTTGTTGTTGATGTTTTTGTTGTTGATGTTGTCGCTATTGTTGTTGTTATTGTTAGTAATATATGCTTTGCAGTGTTGAGAAACAATTCACCTTTCAGAAATAACTAACAAAATTCTTTTTTTAATAAGATTTTTTAAAAATGTTTAAAAGCATTTTTTATTATTAAATAATTGTAAAAATTACTATCACAAACATTTCAAATAAATGAAAACAAATTTATTTATTAATACTATTTTTAAATCATTTCTGCATTTTTACGTATTTGTTTTAAATAATAGCATTAGATATTAATTATGTAATAATATAACACATTTAAATATTTTAAATAGTTAAAATAAATGCAAACAAATTTATTTTTGTTTGTTTGTTTTGACCATATTTTCCTCCCAATCTGATCATTTCCAGTTTCCTGTTTCCCACCCACTAGTTATCCATATTAATTACGCTTTATTGCCTTTCTATTAAAATAAAATGCTAATTTTCTCCACTGCTCATTCTCATGTGGGGTGCCAATATTTATGGAGTTATAGATAAGCACTCCTAATAAACTGGCAGCTCAGTGACAGTTATATATCAGCAAGTCGAAAGAAGGATTTTTGAGGATTTTGAGCAGTTTTGAGGATTTTGCAGTGACTCAGGTCGTCTCTTCACGACAGATCATTGCACTCGAGGACGAGATTTTTCACGGTTTTAAAATCACGGTGGATTTTCAGATGTTTTGAGGCTGTACGTGCTGTAATTCCAGATGAGTGTGAGGTATGAGATTATCAGTGGAACACAGCGTTCACTTTTTCTCAGCACAAACCCCTCCCAATCATCATCATCATCATCATCATCATCACCACCATCATCATCCTCCTCCTCCTGACTCCCACCCGTCCGCCTCCACACACAGCTGCCAGATGAGTCTCGCAGAAATGAAAGAGAAAAACAGAGAGAGAGCAAAAAAAGTGAGGCGCAGGTGATGCAAGCTGCCAAACCATCAACACCACCACCGACAACAACGACGACGCAACAACAGCTCCTTAACACATCGACTTCAGGTGGGCGTTCCATCAATCCTGACAGATTCCTCCAACGCTCTCGCGCTTTCCGCTGACCCTCGCTTTCACTTCCTTCATTTCTAGGAAATATGTGAGGAATAAAAACTGTGTTGCTCGTATAAAAAAGCTACACTTATTAATAATAACAGGAATTCCTGCTTTTTTTCAGTGAGTCACATGCTTTGACTCAATAAGAGTCGATTCTTTCAGCTCCCAAACGAATCACTGCCATTTTCTCCTAAACTGGAAAACATTTGCGATTTTTCTCTGGTTGTTTTCTTTCTAATTTTAGTCGTAGCCAATTCCCGCCCACCACCCAGCTCTCCCCTATCACATCACAGCTACCAACCGCGAGGGTGAAAGCTAACACGTGCTTCCTCCGAGACAGCTACAGCGATTTTCCATAACACACTCGGAGGAACGCGCTATCAGACCTCACAGACGTCCATGATTGGCTAGATGACGGGATTTGAACATGCGATCTCCTGATCATGGTGTCTGCTGGTGTCACCACTCAGGAGCCGCTACGATATTGACGACATAATGGACGTGAGTCACATGGCAGAAAGGAAATTTTCCATCCATCCATCCATCCTCTGTACCACTTATCCTACATACGGTCACGGGGAGCCTGGAGCCTGGAGCCTCTCCCAGGGAACTCAGAGCACAAGGCGGGGGGAAACCCTGGACAGAGTACCAACCCTGGGCACAATCGCACACACTCTCACACACCACGGGCGATTTGGAAATGCCAGTCTGCCTACGGCGCATGTCTTTGGACTGGGGGAGGAAACTGGAGTACCCGGAGGAAATCCCCAAAGCACAGAGAGAACGTGCAAACTCCACACACACACACAGGGCAGAGGCGGGATTCGAATCCACAACCCTGGAGGTGTGAGGCAGACGTGCTAACCACTAAGCCATGCCCCTGGAAAACAAAATTTTACATGATCTAATTAATGAAAGCAAAATCAACCGTCAAACGTTTCCATGAAAACCTTTTTTGACTGAATCACACTACAAGAGGAGTGGAGGACAAAGCACACAAATCCTGAGTGAAAGTAGAGAAACCTTTGGTAAAATGCGACTCAAATAAAAGTAGAAGTCAGTTATTTACATTTCTGCTTGAGTTAAAGTACAAAGATCATCGGTTTTAACTAAGGAGGCTGAGGAGGCTCAGGTCCTTTAAGGTGTGCACTAGGCTTGTACGGAGGGTTTACCAAACTCTGGTGTGATGTGCTGATGAGGTTGGATTAGGACAACAAACTGAGCAAGCTGGTGAGGAAGGCCAGCTCTGTGGTGGGGAAGGAACCGGACAGCGTGGAGGCAGCGACTGAGAAGAGGATGAGAGGAAAGCTGAAAGCTATCATGGACAATCCTTCTCATCCTCTTTATGCTGAGCCGAGGAGACTCAGGAGGACGTTCAGCCTCCGATTCATCCAGCTACGTGCCTCAAAACATCTGGCTCTTTTGTGCCATCAGCCATCAGACTCTACAATGCCACAATACCAAGTACCTCCTACTTCACTGACTGAGTCTTACAAACACACACACACAAACACACACACACACAGCAGTTAACTATCATTCCACAGATATTGCACATGTATATAAATACCAAGGATATTGCCCATGTACATATACAAATAGATCTCTAGCATATGTACATACACACTGATCTGTTTATTGTTTCTATTATTATTTCTATTTATCTTATTTTATTTTTATTTTACACTATGTCGGAAGAATAGGTATTTATGGAAATTCTTTTCTTTTCTTTCACGTTACTCCTCCTACTTGTGCTGCTGTTTCAACTTGAATTTCCCCTACAGGGGAACAAAAAAGCTACATCTCTTCTTATCTTATCTCATCTTATCTCATCTTATCTCATTTTGTTGATCAGTTTCTAGAGATCTCTCTGCCTGAAGACCAAAACAAGATGGTACGTGTCCACTACACGTGGTGTGAACATCTCCGTCCGCTCCCTTAACCAGCGCCTCACCGCTTAAAGGCGTGTCTGTCTACAACGCAGGACAGGAATAAATAAAATATTTTATTAAATTATTAATTAGCTTATTATATATATATATATATATATATATATATATATATATATATATATATATATATATATATATGTATATATATATATGTGTGTGTGTGTGTGTGTGTGTGTGTTTTTTGGCATTTGACATTTGGCATTCCTGCATAAATGTGCTATTTAAAAAATTTTAAAAGTATTCATCTAGAAGAAGGAACTCCCAAAAGTAGCTTCAGCATGCGTCAGAGAAAGAAGAGGGTTTCTCAGAACTATATGTGCTTCATCTTTGTGTTTATAGAGATACAGTACAGATAGTACAGTGTTTATTTTTTTAATAAATAGCACATTTGAGCAGGAAGGCGTGTGATTGGACACCACAGTAAACAGACAGCTAGCTTTCTCGGCCAATTAAAAGGTTGTATTCAGATATTTCAGCCAGTCCAGTTTGTTTTGTTCTTCTTTCAATCGACATGCTGCAGAAAGTAATGGAGGGAAAGAAGGATATTTCGCTGTGAGATGTAGTAATGGAGGGAAAGAAGGATATTTCGCTCTGAAATGTAATAATGGAGTAAATGTATACAGTCTGCAAAAAATCTAAATGTTTTAATAAAGTACAGATGCTTAAAAAAACTAATTAACATGTACTTCATCACTGTACAAGAGTAATGAGAGTTCACTGGCTACACAAAAAAGTCTCATGAATGCGAGTCGGCTCTGGATGTTCACCTAAAAGAGTCGGATCATTGACTCATCACTACTGATTAGCACAGCGTCGTATCGCGATGAAGCAGAAGTGGTGCGATTAGCGCTCTAACTAATCACCATGACCACACGTAAATAACTACAAGGTAAATATTTGCTGCGTCCCAATTCGCCTACTTACACTGTGCACTAAAACATGTACTCTTTTTGTTAAGAAAAAGAACATACTTCTGAGTGTGTAGCAAATGAGTATACAAGCACTGGGACGTACTCACACTAACACGTCACGTAACGAAAGAGAGCATTGTTGCCTAGTTACGCACGCTGTCACCGTAAACAACCTCCTCATCGCATTTCAGCTTTTCTTCCTTCATTCATTCATTTATTATTCCTTATAGACTTTATAAACTTTATCATTTTTAAACCTTACGCTTGTCTGCCATGTTTGCAGGTTGAATTCGGCGAAGGAAACCGTCACAAAACTCCTCCTCCCTAAAGAGCGCAAGGAATTGTGGGTAATATTAGCTGAAAAAGTGTCCATGGATCCACACTTTGAAAATCTACCGAAAATAGTAGAGCATCTGGGTAGCTTTGGGATTTCAACATACTTCGATTTGGGACGCACTAATTCTAATCTCGGATACTATTTAGGACGGATAGCAGGCGAATCGGGACGTAGCAATTGTGTATGTGTGTGTGTATATATATATATATATATATACACACACACACTGTATGGACAAAGGTTTATGGACACTTGGCCATCACATCCATATGTGGGCTTTTTCTAAACTGTTGCCACAAAGTCTGAAGCACACAATTGTATAGAACGTCTCTGTGTGCTGTAGCATTACAATTTCCCTTCACTGGAACTAAGAGACTCGAACCTGTTCCAGCATGACGATGCCCCTGTGCACAAAGCGAGCTCCATGAAGACATGGTGTGTGAAGGTTGGAGTGGAAGAACTCGAGTGTCCTGCACAGAGCCCTGACCTCAACCCCACTGAACTCCTTTGGGATGAACTGGAACACCGACTGAACCCCAGACCTCCTCGACATCCCAACATCAGCGCCTGATCTCACTAATGCTCTTGTAGCTGAATGAACACAAATCCCCACAGCCACGCTCCAACATCTAGTGGAAAGCTTCCCAGAAGAGTGGAGCTTATTATAACAGCAAACACATGGGGAATAAATCTGGAATGAGACGTTCAACAAGCACATATGGCTGTGATGGTCAGGGGTGTAGCTAGACACACTAGATACTACACTACACACTATAGCTAGCTCTGCTCACTTCATACCATCCAGAAGAACATGGCAGAAAGAAATTTCCAAACTGATATTTGGATGAAAATTGAATAACGAGAGAAAGAAAAGGAGGGGTGTGTGGGACTGACCGTGCTGCTCGGCGTGTTTTTCGGCGCTGCCGTTAGCATTAGCATTAGCGTTAGCATTGTGCGAGTCGGCGTGGTGTTTGAAGGCTCCGGGAGGAACGCGCCACTCCAGAGCCTGCAGTCTGTCCTGCGCCGCTGCATCATGCAAAATCTCCATCTGCTTAGCCAAGAGACGCTCCAGCTGAACCTGTCACACACACACACACACACACACACACACACACACACGCACACATTCGGTGTCAGAAGGGGGATGCTCTGTTGTAACACAACACAAGATACTTGCAAAAGAGTAAGATGGCTTACTAATTTCCAGAACTTTCTTCCTGATCACATTCTCACACACATTATTAAGCAACATATCTATAAAATATGTTAAAGAAATTTATAAATAACTTTATTTTGAAACATTTATCCGCCCACATTTAGCTAATAAACTGCACTAAACCGTTCACAGCTTATTCCGGTCGCTGACCTGCGTATATATATTGTGTATTTTTATTTATTTATTTATTTATTAATCAAACTCACACACACACACACACACACACACACAGATTATAAAAAGAAACACACTTTCCTCCTGATTAAACCTGAAAGCAGGCATGTGTTCAGCCGGGATGTTTAATTAATTAATCCACACGTTTCACTGATCATAAACACCAAGCCATATGGAAATTTCCAGAAACAGGAATGGAGATATGGAGAATGGAGCATATGGAGAATTCCTGAAACAGGATCCTAAGGGAATCGGGCTCCCATAGGGGTGAGGATTTTTCACACAGCAGATTGTCTAAACAGATTTTACATTTTTTAATTTATCTTCTGTTTATTTACACACACCACTGTTCACTGACCGAGTGACTAAAGCTGTAGTTCAGCCAAAAAATTAAATATAGTTTTTAGTTTTTACCGCAAATGGAGATCAGTGGAAATTTCTTAAACTTCTTTAATTTTTGGGCTTAGCGATACAATGATATAATATCAACATCGTGATAAATTGTGTCGCGATATACTTTTCAAAGATATCATGGATATCTTTTTATTAAATTTAAAAAAATACTTCTTTGTTTAAAAAAATTTCAACTTGACTTGCAGCTGATTTTTTTTAAAAAAAAGCATGAAGTTAAATTTATTTTAGATTTTTTTTTTTCATTTTATATTTTAAACATATTATTAAATATTTTTTAATAAATATAAATATCGGTATTAAATATATAATTTTGTAGACATTAAATAAAGTATCAAATAGTTTTTTATTGGAACATTACTGTATCGCTAGCAGTATAATGTGAGAATTGTGATATGATTTTTTTTGTCATATCGCCCCGCCCCTAATCTACAAGGCTAATGTTGCTAACAGCTAAAGGAAGCTGATAGCACCGATCAGCTCAGTTACATTATTTAAAATAGTCACAAATATTTGAGAATATCTTAAACTAGTAAATTAGATTATTTATTAGCAAATGAATTAGTACACTAAGTGTTCTGCGATTCAGTATTTTTGGGTGTATTGGGTTTAGTACACGAATAAAGCATGAGAAGTGAAATTCATTAAAAATTGATGTAAAAAATAATAATAATAATAATGAAAAGGAAAGTGCAGCGAAAACGCTTCTGAGCAAAGCTACGCACGGTTATTTAAAAACAGACATTCTCTAGCAATTCGAATAGTTTTTAAAAAAAACTGTGAAATGGAAATTCCAACACATTTTTTTCCTTCTGCAGCGCGACATATTTCTGTGTGAAGCGGCATCTTTGGATGGACGAGACTCATCGACACTGATACGAGCGTGTACTAATTTACTCGTACGCGTAAAAAATGCTTCGGTACCGGCATCTGATACCAGCGATGTGTGTAATGTGACGTAATCCCAGTGTACGAAATGACAGCGATCTGGACGAATGTGTCAATTAATGACGAGAATCAAATCAAAACAAACTGCAAACTGCACTCTGTGAAAATATCGAGAGAGAGCAGTTCAGTTCAGCGAGCACTGAGCACCGGGACACGTGCACTTCTTTCGCCAGGGTCTACACTGCGCGTGCAGTTTACGACATTTTTGACGTCCACGCTGCGCGCTCACGTCGCTCTCCATTAAGGACGCTGTTTATATTAAACACTATAATATCTTTAACATAAAACTCCGCATGAGGAGTTCATTCCTAGCAACACATGGCGGCAACTAGCATGAACAGAGCTAAATAAAATATTTGTGACATAACAAACACAAACACACACACACACACACACCTGGATGTTTCGAATGAGTGTTTCCTCTCCCTTGGACCGAGCCTGAGCCAGCTGCTCTCTCAGAGTCTCCTGCCGCATGTGGATCGCCTGGAGCGCCTCCTGCAGGTCAAAAAACCCTTCCTGCTGGGAGAAAAACACAAACACGGCTCATTCACAGGGAACTTGTGCACTGGATTAAAAAAACTGGATTAAACCGGATTTTAAAAACATGTGTAATCATTAATATAGTGAAGCTTTTGCTGTAAGAAGATATTTATTTAATTAACATGTATGGAAGGAGTCTCCAGTGTCAGAGGTAAAGCTGTAACTTTATCTTTCTTGGTAACATGACAAGGTGTGTGTTGTTTTTTTTTTTTTTTTTTTTTTTTTGGGAGATAGTGAAGGAAGGAGTGTTTATAGCTGCTATAATGTACACAATATTAAATGTAACTATAAACCGATAAAAAAAAGTATGACGCTATTCAGTAAACAGGAATTGTAATTGTTGGCAAATCACTGTGGTGTAAGAGGAATAAAACACTTCGAGACGTGCTGTTATAGGAAAATAATCAACTTCAGGGTAGGAGCAGTCACTCTGCTTCATCACATCACTCCGTCGTTGATTATTTTCCTTTAAAAGCACGACACCGTGTTAGTTCGTCTAACAGAAATTGTTATTAGATATATTGTGAGAGCGATTTTGTTTTGTGAAAGTAAAAGTCAGAGACTTTTGCACATGACTAGGTGTTAATTCTCAGGATGATGAAAAGGTCTCTCTCTCTCTCTCTCTCACACACACACACACACACACACACACACACACACACACACACGCTAAACAGCTTTAAAGAGGTGTGATCCTGCTAAAGGAGGAGGTTTGCATGACAAGTTTTAGTGCTCATGCCAAATTACTCCCGAGGTGAGGCTCCACTTGTCTAATGTTGACACTCAGGTTACCATGGCTACCGAGCACAAAGACACCTTCTCTCTGTCCGCGTGGGCTGTGTGTGTGTGTGTGTGTGAGAGAGAGAGAGAGAGTGTGTACAGGGTAAAGAGACTGGGTTTCTCTCTCTCACTCATAGCTGTAGCAGTGACGCAGGCTCGGGGCGGTGGTGAGGTGGTGATGATGTCACTGAGACACGCCTCGGCTTTTCGGCTTTTACTGACAAGAAAAAAACATTTTCAGGGCTTTTTCTTTCACGCATCACTGCTGAGTTACACACTCAGTACACACTCATGGTGGTTTATCACACCTGTGCACCGAGGGTTTCACCAGCTGGGGTTTCAATAAACACTCCGGCTACCAAAGTATGAGGCAAATATTGTCACTGGGATTTTTTGTTTTGTTTGTTTGTTTTTACATTTTGTGTTTTGTTTTTTTTATATCGCATTTATATATATATTCAGTGATCAAACTGTAAAAATATTTGAGGGAGATGGATTAAATTCACAGCCTTTATTTACTATTTTTTAAATACAAGGAATGAATAAATAAATGAATAAATATTATGAGTTAATATGAATATGAACGCGAATAAATAAAGGAATAAATATTTATTTATTTATCTGTGAATCAGTTTATTTATATATTTATTTACTTATTTAATTATTCGTTTGATTGTTTTTTAAAGCACAAAGTGCTCAGAAAATGATCCGCTCACAATTAAACAAATCTCACTACACACACACACACACACACACACACACACACACTCACAAACACACACAATCAATCCAAATAAAAGATTGATTTAAAAAATAAAGATTGATTTGAAAAATAACATTTAAAGCATTTAAAAATAAAGACTGATTTGAAAAATATCTATTTATTTACTTATTCATTTATTCATTTATTTATTATGTATTATTTTTATTGTAATATATTTATTTATTATTATTTAACTTTAAATAACAATTAAACTTCACCAGAGTATTTATTAAAGCTTTGATGATGTTTTAAAGCACGTAACTCATGGATAATTATTTGTACTTTCATTACATTTAACATGCAAAAAGTTTTTTTTATAAATTTCATAAATAAATAAATAAATAAATAAATAGATACTTTTTAAAATTCATATTTAAAATGGTTACAGATGTTAATGTTTATTTCTGTGTTGTATTTCTAATTCATTATTTATGCATCTTTTAAACATTTTACAGTTTAACAGATTACAATGTTTTATTACAGATTACAAATCTTTAATTCTCTGTTAATAGTCAGAGCTGAGTGCAAAAGTTTGTGCACCCTTAAGGCACAATGAAAGAAACACCATTACTCTGTGCGCTGTGTCTCACAGACACTTCGTTAATTGTTAAAATGCTTAAATCTTTTCATTCTTCTTAATCTTATCAACTTGCCTGTCCTCTCTTTGCCTTTATAACTGCATCCAACAGCTTTTCTATCCTCTGAACAGTTTTTTCTTTTCATTCTCGCCATTTATTTCAACCTTCATGATTGCAAAACATCTTCTTCAAATTATTTTTGTATCGATTTTGCTTGAAGTTTTGGATTTTTTTTTTTTTTTTTTAAATATGTTAATATGTTTATAAGTATTTAAAAATACCCACGCCCGTGCGTTTTACGGTGCGTTAAAGTGAAATCATTTCAGAGAAGAGGCTGGGTTAAATCAAATCACGTATTTTACACTTATGTCATAACACACCAACACAAAGCCTGAACTGGATTTCACATTACACTTCATTCTCACGTTTAATCGTAGTTTAATTCAAAGCACCAACAAAAAAAAACATAATGGGCTTTCCAGGGTCAGTCCACTCCTTCTCAGATTACAAACAGGAATTTTTTCCCCACTAACAGTGCGTGACAAAACAGATACCCCTGACCTACCTAACAAAGGTGTGTATGTATATGTGTCTGTATGTGTGTGTGTGTGTGTGTGCGCACGTAAATTGCATGTACAATCAGGTTCAGCCCTTTTCTTTCTTTTTTTTGTCGCACTATCTGCGCAAATGCATGGGTGTGGGTGATTCCAAGAGCACCCACATAATGATGTCACATCTGTCTTAAGAAGCGAGAGGTAGGCGAGTGAAATGAGCTCGTTTGGACCTTGCCTGTGTGTGTATGTGTGTGTGTGTGCGCGTATGTTCGTGTGTGTGGGCGAGCAGCTCATTCTCACTGGTGTGGCTGGGTGTGTGTGTGTGTGTGTGTGTGTGGGTGTGTAGCATTGAGGCCAGACAGGGTCAGGAGGGGGAGGTGTGTGTGTGTGCGTGCGTGCGTGCGTGCGTGCATGTGTGCGTATGCATGTATCTGTGTGTGTGTATGCATATGTGTGTGTGTGTGTGTGTGTGTGTGTGTGCGCAAGACCTTATCAATATAAAACATAAAACAAAACAAAACTGGAAAATCCGTTTCAGGTGCAGATTACAAAGCTGGGGCTGTTTCAGATTCGCTCTGGCGTCAGGAGATGACGAGGAACATGAGTAAGTATGTAGATGAGAGGAAACCGCGCTTCAAACCTTACCAGATTCTTTCAAAGACAAAAAAATGCAAACACGGCCAAGAATGAATGAAACGAAACGCTTGCACGGGCCTGTCAGCATGACGCAAGGGGACTGTTGCGTAATGCCGAGCAATCTCAGCGGGATTACAGAGGATACTTCTGTAAAGTACGGGTTCTCAAACTTCTTTTCTCAAAAAATTTTGAAATAAATCAATCAATAAACTCCACAGTCCCAAAAAATAGCCAGACTATATTTAAAATGTACAGTAACAATCACTGTTTAATCACTGCTTATCATTAGATTCCAGTTTACGGTATAAATATAAATATAATAACTTTCATAATGGTGGCTTTCCATCATTCAGTGTAAAACTTGATAAGAAAACTGAGGACCCCTGGTTGTGCTTCACTTCGACAACGATGGCTACAACGGAAGCCACTATAGCCTAAATATCTTCATAAATATTTTGTGTAAATATCCACACCCAGCTCCACAGTGATGTAGTTAAGGACAAACTTGGACTTCCTGTCTTCTCGAAACGTGACTAAAACCTCACCGTGCAGCTGAACAGTGGGATGTTATACAACTTTATAACCTGGGACAGAGAATTATTCTCATTTGGTATTGCGTCAGCACTCACTAGGCTCTGCTACAGAAAATGGAGGCAGACTTGTACTGGAAAGTAGGAGGGTAATGATACGCAAAATTCAAGTATAATACAATACGATACAATATGATACGATATGTTACAATATGATATGACACGATACGATACAAAATGATATGATACGATACGATACAATATAATACGATATGACACAACACGATACGATATGATACTGTACGATACGATACAATATAATACGATATGTTACGATACGATATGATATGATACTGTACGATATGATACAATATAATATGATATGTTACGATACGATACGATATGATACTGTACGATATGATACAATATAATACGATATGTTACGATACGATACGATATGATACTGTACGATACGATACAATATAATACGATATGTTACGATACGATACGATATGATACTGTACGATACGATACAATATAATATGATATGTTACGATACGATATGATACTGTACGATATGATACAATATAATATGATATGTTACGATACGATACGATATGATACTGTACGATACGATACAATATAATACGATATGTTACGATACGATATGATACGATGCAAAATTATATGATACTATACGAAACAATATGATATGATATGTTACAATATGATACGATACAATATGATGTGTTACGATATGATACAATACAATATGATATGATACGATACGATACGATACGAAACAATATGATGTGTTACGATATGACACAATATGATACTATATGAAACAATATGATATATGTTACGATATGATACGATACAATATGATACTGTACGAAACAATATGATATGATATGCTACAATATGATACGATACAATATGATGTGTTACGATATGATACAATACAATATGATATGATACGATACGATACGAAACAATATGATGTGTTACGATATGACACAATATGATACTATATGAAACAATATGATATATGTTACGATATGATATGATACAATATGATACGGTGGTGTCTCGATGTAATACGTTTTCGATATAGCAAACACGTGTCTTCGTTTCTTTGCACCTTAACCGACTTATCCAGACTTTAAAGAATAAGAAATTGTAAATTGAATTGTGTATGTGAGTAAATTAAAGTGGTGTCTATGACAGTTTGTGCCCCTGTAATATACATATTACACAAATGACTTTGTTTTGAGAGAGACCTCCATTATTTTATTTTATTTTATTTTAAAGTGTTTCAAAATCATCCGTCTGACCGCTGTTCACGTGTCACAGTGTGTTTTTTTAAAACAAAATCCAAAGAGGGACTGATTGCTTCTATTCCTATTTCAATGCTTTTAAAATGAAAACACAGAAATGTGTGTGTTTGAGAAACTGGAGAGTTTGAAAGGTGAATTTCTATCTTAACAAACCATAATCTTGAAAATCATGAAAACTGTGAAGGAAAAAAAGTTTCTCATGCCTTTGAGTTAACAAATGGACAGCTGCCATGGCACACAAAGACCTCTTCAACAGACACACACACACACACACACACGGGGGCAGGGCGAACATGCCCGTAAGGTGTGGGGTGAAGGAGTGTACGACGTTTCTCTGCTCACTTCTCTGCTCACAAAGCGTAACCTTTCCTCCACATGGTGACACGCAATCCCCGATCCATGTGAACTCCGCCTACACGAGTTCAACATGCAGCTTAACACACAGCTACACAAACAAAAGCCACAGGACCCACCCAGCATCGAGTCGTGGCGAGGTTAGCGCTTACACACCAACAACCGACAAGCACAGAAACACGGCGGGACTGAACCGTGTTCCTCGTTAGTGAGAAGCTCGAGAAGTGTAATAAAGTGATTCACTCAGAGGGATGAGTCGAATTCACACAGAAAAAAAGCATTTTACTGGCAGCCTGATGAGAAAGAAAGAAAATTTTGAACTCACCTCTGTCTTAATTCTCTTCGGTGACGGTTCGTCTCTGTCTCCACATCGAGATCTGTGCAAGAAAAAAGAGAAAATATTCACTAATTTCCCCAGTTATTGCTGTAATTATTTTTAAATTCCTGAAGATCCTCTAGTCCAGTTCATTCCCCCTTTTCCACTACACAGCTCTGTATATTAAACTCTGTATATATTACATTCTTATTTACTTTACTTTATTTTATAACGTTACTTTAAGCTGCGCTCACGCTAGCAGGTTCTCTTGTAGTTTGTCTCGACAATACAATATGCTACGATACGATATGAGGAGAGATATATTATTATAATATATATTACGATATATGATACAACATGCTATGATACAATATGATATCATACAATACCATACGTTGATGGTGGTGATGATACGATACGATACAATAGGATACGACACAATAAGATATGATATGATACAAGACGATATGATATGAAAATAAGGCAATATGATATAATAAGAACATGATACAGTACGATACGATAGGACACGATACGATATAATACGATACAATAAAAATGGTACAATACGATACGATACAACAAAATACAATACGACACGATACAATATGACACAAGACGATACGATACAATACGATACGATATAATACGATGTGACACGATACGATATGATACGATATAGAGCAATATGATCTATTAAGACACGAAAGAACACGATATGATACGATACAATATGGGCGTGGCCTGTCCAACTTTTTCTTTAATTCTGATGAGAAACAGTAGTAGCCGTAACAGTAGTAACCTACAGCGTATTATACATTTTATACACAACAATTTTGTTTAACATGTATTAAAAATCGGCTCATCTTCATAGTAGCTTCGCTAACAGTTTAGATTAGCAAAGCAAGCTAACTGTAGTAGCTACGCACCCTTACCAGAGGCACCAACAGTCTCTGCTACTTTAGTTGGTTATCTTACGTTTGCTAGGTTAGCTTTCACTCACGACGTTAGCTTCAGTAACTATATTCTCCTGCTAGGTTAGCTTTCACTCACGACGTTAGCTTCAGTAACTATATTCTCCTGCTAGGTTAGCTTTCACTCACGACGTTAGCTTCAGTAACTATATTCTCCTGCTAGGTTAGCTTTCACTCACGACGTTAGCTTCAGTAACTATATTCTCCTGCTAGGTTAGCTTTCACTCTCACTCTCACACACACACACACACACAAACGTGTGTAATAATCATGACACTCGTGTTTTATTGACTCTCACACACACTCCAGGTGTGACACCTGGCCATGGTACGAGTGCGATTCTCTTCTTCACTTCCTCGAGTCTGATCGGCCGTGATGCGTGCATGAAAGGTGCGAGTGTGAGCACTGAGTCGCTGATTACGCAACAGCAGAGTGGAATTTTCCGTCCTGTGGTATGCCAGGCGTGTAGGACAGGAAGCACCTGGACACTAATGTCTGTTTCAGAGGCTTCATTAAGCTCAAATGGAGTTTAAACACTTTATTAAGCGTGAGAGTCTAAACAGCGCACACACACACACACACACACACACACACAGCACTCTGAGGGGCAAAGCTTCAAAAACTAACCTACACTGTCAACAGTAAATAAACACCACTATCAGTGATAACGACCCAGTGCTGAAATCACACCGTTTAAATCCAATCACATAATAATAATAAAATAATACTGCTAAATGTAAACGATAGAAAAATGTAGATTAAGAATTTATTTATTTATTTATTTATTTATTATCAAAATTAAGAAATAAAACAGGGAAAGTTATAGAGCTAAAGGTGAGAGAAGAGAAGAGAAGAAAAAAGAGCTAAAAAGAAGAGAAGAGAAGAGAAGAGAAGAGGAAAGAAAAGAAAAAAAGCTAAAAAGAGGAGAAGAGAACAGAAGAGAAGACAAGAGGAGAAGAGAAAAACAAAGGGAAGTGAAGTGAAGAGAACAGATAAAAGAAAAGAGAAGAGAAAAAGGAAAGAAACGATGCAGAGAAGCAAGAAAAAACATGAATGAGATGAATGATATGATGATAAATAAATAATAAAATGATCAGGCCACCAGCTTATGCAAGCTTACTAACGTGTTAAAATAGATTTTTTAAAAATATTTTGAATAGACTAATGAATAATTTTGATTAAATATGAATGATGACAGTAAGTGCAGTGATTTCAGACACACTGGATTCAGGTAACTCGAGGAGAAGAAGTGCGTACTTGCTGGTCCTGTATGTGTACTTGTAGGTGACCTCTCTGGAGACCTGGCGAGCGAGTCCGAATAACTCGTCCCTGCGCGTCAGTAACGCCACCTCCTTCATACACAGCTGTGCTGCAGCCTCGTTCACCGTCAGCTGCGGGGCAGATGTGTTACAGAGCGTTTCAGTTCAGATTAAAAA
This sequence comes from Pangasianodon hypophthalmus, assembly GCF_027358585.1. Taxonomy (NCBI): domain Eukaryota; kingdom Metazoa; phylum Chordata; class Actinopteri; order Siluriformes; family Pangasiidae; genus Pangasianodon; species Pangasianodon hypophthalmus. The sequence continues at coordinate 29,757,739 of NC_069714.1, forward strand.
AACACACACATTTACACAAAAGCTGCGAGATGAATGTGGCGTAATAACGGCTGCGTGGAGCTGTCCAGACTTGCTGATGTGGTTTCTGACACACTGATATCTATAAACGAACACAAAAGCACAAAGTCACAAAGACAAAAACAGCCTCACAGCTGAATCACTTTCTTCCTCAGGACACAGTCTCGCATATCAGACTCGTTGTGGGCGTGGCCTAAAGTTTAAAGATGGAGGTCATTCGGTTCATGTATTTAATTTTATATTTAATACAGAATCAGGCTGTTTGCTGTAAGGAATAAATCACACTGCGTTGTGCTGTTATAGTAAAATAATCAACGACGGAGTGGTGTGATGAGGTGGCGTCCATCCCGCGTCCACAGCGAAGTGGATTATCTTCCTATAACAGGACGTCCTGAAGTGTTTTATTCCTCTTACACCACAACAATCAATATTTTTTAATTATTGCAGAACGTGGCAGTGTAATTTTTGACTAGTTACATTCACATGCAGCTTGTTACCGAGAAACCACAAAAAGCGTAAACTGGAAAACTTACAGCTTTAGCTCTGACACTGGAGACTCCTTCCATAAATGTTACATAAACATCTCCTTATTTCAAGAAAAGAAAACTTCTCAACATTTACATAAACTTTTTAATCCATTAATGTGCCCTACAAGTGTCTGTGAATGAGCTGTTGCTATAGAAACAATAACGTATCAGAGCGAGTGCATTAATATAAACCTGCGCTACTGTCAGAGCTGCTGTTATAGAGAATTAATCAACACCTTCTGACCAATCAGAATGCAGAACTCAACAGCACTGTGGTGTAAAGCATAAGACCGACCTCGTGGAGTGTGAGATGTTTGCCGTCCTTCCTCTTGGAGTCGAAGCGTCCGTAGATGGCGCTGTATTTGCGGATCTCTTCCTCTCGGCGTGGGTCGTCGTCGCTCATGTCGAAGATGTGGCCGATCATTTTGGCTAGCTTCTTGTTGGCTTTGAGCTGCTCTCTCAGCTCCGCCGGGTCGCTTTTGGGCAACGCCCGTGCCATCCTGTCTACACACTCACTGACGGCCTGAACGGCGGCGATGTCCAGCGCTTCGAGGGTGTCGCGCGGCAGCGGGGGCGAGGGCGAGCCGAACTCGGCCGGTGAGATACTTCGGTCAACCCAGAAACGTGGCTCGTTGCTGCTCTGCTGAGGCGAGGCGGTGGCTGACGAGCTCCCGCTGCCTGCTTCAGTTTTTGGCGGGTCTGTTTTGGGAACTTTGACAGGCAGCACAGGGCCATCAGGAAGTTTATACACAGGGATGCTGCAGACAGGAAGTGAAGCGAGCGGCTGGTTAAACAGCGCCGGGTTGGTGACCCAGTCACGCAGAGCTTTCTGTAGGCGTCGCACGTGCAGAGGCTTGCTGGCCATCCCTACCAGCGCCATGATCTCCAGGAACTCATCCTCAGCGGCCTCGCACAGCTGCTGCACGTCGTCACCGCCCTGCTGGATGAACGCGTCGTAGTAGCACAGCAGGTTGGCCCGCTGCAGGATGCGGTAGAGCTGCAACTCGCCAAGAGTCCTGGGCAAAGTCGCCGCCATGACCTGAGCCGAGAGACAAAAAAACAAGGTGAGGAGGCGGCAAGCAACGGAGTGGAACACGACGGAGGAAAAGAGTGATAGAAACCCAGATAGTGGAGTTAGTGTGAAGTCATACTGTCCTATTCATCCTGTCAGCTGACGTTTATCCCACTAATCTGATCTCACTCTGGGTGGACAGGGGTCAGAGTGTAAAAGAAAAACTCATAGAAAAAAAAACAACACAAACCAGTTAGCTAGCAGACCAGCATATTAATATAATCACCAAAAGAATGCAGCAAGGCCTGATTAAATATTATAAACTGACCAGTATCATAAAATCTACAGTGCTTTATTTTATCTTGTGGCTAGTTAACAACAGGCTATCTTTTATAGAGTCCTGATGTCTCCCAAATGTGACTCATGAAAGGAATTAAAACATGACTAATGGACATGAGGATGAAATTTTTCCAAAAGCAGGAATTCCCAAACTCGGGGTCATTTAATTTACAAATGGGGTCGTGAGAGAAATTCTCTATCTCCGCTTTATTTTTATTTTTTCATTTATTTTGCAAATACAGACTAGAAATATCGTTGTAACTATGAAGAAGGATTTTGTGTGCTACTATTTTGAAATCTTACCAGGAGTTACGTAAAGTATACGTACTATTTCAGTCTTTTTCGCTATCGCGATACACTGCACTAGCATAGGAGCGCAGAGTTCAGCAATAAGCATGGACAAATTTCTCCGAATTCGCTGACCTTCGCTAGTTCCTCGGCAACATCGAGTGACTCTGACTCAGCGGAACAACAGAAAACGTGCACGAAAATATACAGAAACATTTCTTGATCTTCGATCCACAAGTGTGACGTGAAATTACAAGGAGAAACCAAACCACTGTGAAAACAGAGTGTGCAGATATCTCTTAGAAGGTTCGTCATTTATGTCACATGTGCGTTACTGACCTATGATAATATGTTCAGTTGTTGCAATAAAAGAAATTATAAATCTGGAATAAAAGTATGAAGGTGGTCGAGGATTGGTGTTTATCTGGTGATAATTCAAAATGTCCATTTGGCGTCTTTTGTTCAAAAAGTTTGGGAAATGCTAACAATGTTTCGCTTCATGACAAAATTTTTATAACAATGACTGAGTTTTATTTAAAAAATGTTAATGCATTATTATTAAACGTTCAAAATGTTGCACTACTGTTGTGCTGGCTGTTTATTAGCAAAGCTAAATATCGTCAGAAATATCGTGAAATGATATTTTGGTCGTATCGCCCTTCCGTATTTCACTTTATATGTGTGTGAGACGACAACGCAGCTGGACTTGAACGTGGCACGTCGCAGAGGGGGACGACAGAAATATGTGTGTGTGTGTGTGTGTGTGTGTGTGTGTATGGATGAGAGGCGAGTGTGAGAGCGCCTGTCAGGCTCCTGTGCTGCTGGGAGAGTCGCATACCACACTCCACCTCTGCAGCAGGCGTAGGAGGAACTCTCCATCACAGCAGCACAGGCTGCGTTTGTTCCTGCTCTCCGCCGTTCAGGCCCCGCTGCCTTCCCAGAATCCCCCTCTCTCTGAGGTGTGGGCGTGGAGCGATACGTGCTCGGATCCAGAGGTCACGGCATTCAATTTCAAGTTTTATGTCTCGCACTTATTTCACGGGAGAAAAGGAATCAGGGATTATGAGCTCGTAGAAACAGATTTCTATCAGTTCTGAAAGGTCTCAGGTTGATAATGATTAAATGTTTACTCATCTGCTGGTGAGTTTTCACTAATGTTAATGTTAAAAGCATCACTGAAGGTCACAGAGATGAGATACTTCCCAATGTGTCATCCACATTACTGAAAAAATGGAGCGACATTTCAGTTTGTGAACCAGTACTGCTGTGTTGGAACCTGTAGAAACTTATTCACAGCTAGTCCAAATGTGTCAGTATTTATGTGGGGAAATTCACAGTCGATTTTCTGAGCACTCAGATTATTAAAAATCACCTGCGTGTAGTTCGCACAGCCGAGATAACCAGACGGGTTTTGAGTAGAAGCGTCTGAGACGAGGTTTTTCAGTAGACTCGCTTTTCAGCCAGCTTCTGTCTCTAATTAATGTCTAAAAGGGTGACGTGATTAATAATTAATCAGTAGTGCGATATTTATATATTAATGTATATACTGTATATTATGCGTTTAATGGCATAATAGTGTTTTTGAGTGTATTTAAAGCGAAAACATAGACTTCAGCATGACATATCATGGTTAACTGTCAGACAGTTACGCAAGAAAATGCATTTAAGGTCAAATTCAGAGTCACGTGTAACTGAGACACGCCTCTATTTTACTCAAACTCCACTCTTGTGTGCCTTCTGAATATCTTCTGTATCTAACCTATCTTCTGAATAGAGCTTAATTCAACTCTGAATACGACTTTAACAATAATAATACATTTTACCAAAATAACACATTAAAGAATTAAACATTTGATAAAAAAAACCTGATTTTAACGTCCAGTCAGCTGCGTGCGAGTATCAGTAGAGTCGCTCAGTGTTATAAAAGTACTGATTATACCTGCAATCTCATGTTATTAAAGTGTAAAGGTTAATCGTGATGCAATTTATTTCTACCCTTTAAACATGAGGAAAGGCCGCCAAGACTGTGATCTCATTCACCTCTCATAGTGATCATATGTGATCTCATAGTAACCAGAATTACTCTTTACTGCATTGCTTCAGTGTTGGAAAGTTGGATAAAACTCCATAAGAACTCCAAAAGAAAGAAGACTTTCTGTCATGTCTGACTCATCACCTCCCGCCTTTATTATTATATTTTAACACTGAAAGTTTTATATTCCCCGGGGTGTGAATCGCCTTCTTTCAGACGATACAATACACACCTCGATTCATAGTATAGCGTGCGATATAAAAGTTAAACACAGTTAAATAAGTAATGTTTTCACAAACTACAATTCACTACTGATCTGATATGATTTAATTCAGCACTAATACGATTTAATTCAGCACTGAAACGATTTAATTCAGCACTGAAACGATTTAATTCAGCATTGAAACGGTTTAATTCAGCACTAATATGATTTAATTCAGCACTAATACGATTTAATTCAGCACTGAAACGATTTAATTCAGCATTGAAACGGTTTAATTCAGCACTGATATGATTTAATTCAGCACTAATATGATTTAATTCAGCACTGATATGATTTAATTCAGCATTAATACGTTTTAATCCAGTACTTTTACGATTTAATCCATCACTAAAACAATTTAATTAAGTACTAATATGATTTAATTCAGTGTTTAATGCTTAATTAATGCTTAATTAAGCACTAATACAGTTTAATTTGGCATTAACACGCTTTAATCCAGCACTAATATGATTTAATTCAGCATTAATACAATTTAATCCAGCACTAATATGATTTAATTCAGCAGTGAAACGATTTAATTAAGTACTAATATGATTTAATTCAGCAGTGAAACGATTTAATTCAGCACTAATATGATTTAATCCAGCATTAATACGATTTAATTCAGCAGTGAAACGATTTAATTCAGCACTAATATGATTTAATTCAGCACTAATATGATTTAATTCAGCATTAATACGATTTAATTCAGCACTGAAACGATTTAATTCAGCAGTGAAACGATTTAATTCAGCACTAATATGATTTAATCCAGCATTAATACAATTTAATTCAGCACTAATATGATTTAATCCAGCATTAATACAATTTAATTCAGCATTAATATGATTTAATTCAGCACTGATACTATTTAATTCAGGCTCAATCCAAAATGATTCAGTAATAAAAACCTGTTGGACCAATTTTCTGATTTGAATTGTTTGTTTTTTTTCTTTACACCCCTAATATTCACATTATAAAGTGTCGTATTTTAAACATTAACTGCTGTAGTTTTCTGTTTGTTTCTTTATACAGAGAAATATTTTAAAATTCTTGTCCACACTGATTTCTTCAATACTTCTTTTTAATGTGTATTACTAATATATATATTTTTAAAAACGGACAAAAAATGATCATTCGTTAATTTGATAATTTGAAATTAATGTATATTGCTTTGAGCATCAAAAAGTACTGATGATTTCTGAGATATTGTGGATATCCTGAAATTTGTACTTAATATTAATAAAAAAATTAATCAATTATTGTTACTGATAAATATAAAAGTAAAAATACACTTATACATGTAGTCTTCAAATAAAGTAACAAACAAGATTTTTTAATGCAGCACTACTGAATTGTTGGGACATTGATCGCAAGTCTACATATCGTGATCATATCATGTATGATAGGATCATGATATGATATTTTCGTTCATATCGCCCAGCCCTAATATCGATATTACATCATCACTTAACCCACTCTAACAGCTCTGCTGTAACAGCAGAAGAAAACAGACTTTCCATGACAGCGGGTCATCACGCATCTCCAGGAGAGAGTTAAAGTGAGCACACACACACACACACACACACAAAAACACACACACACAGAAGCAAAGAGAGCCGAGCTCCTGCCTCTCCAATGGAGGACGGAGGCCGAGGCCCAGAGAGCACAGAACCTTGTTGAAACCAATTTGGCATGAGCATGGATGGGCTCTTCACTCTCTCTCTCTCTCTCTCTCTCTCTCTCTCTCTGAGGCCACGGATTCACAACACGGCCGGCTGAAAGCACTCTCTCCGCCTGCACTCATATCTCCTAACACCAGACCTTCATCAATGTGCATGAATAACACACTCTCTGTGAGCGATGAGCCTGCGATCACACGGCGGCTTCTTCCGAGGACGAGCTCAGAGACCGCTCACTGCACGTAAACCTTTCTGTCAGAACTATCTGGAATATGAGGAGCAAGGAGAAGAGAATGGGATGCTTTCTGTGCTTCTGAAGGATAAAGGAAAAGTAATTTTAACTACTGAAAGAAAAAGTTCCTCATAAGGCAAAAAGTTTGAGTTGAGTGGTTTGTTTCAGTGGTACTTTGAAGGAACATCTGCAAACAAGGTTAAATAAAGCTAAATAAAATTTTGCATGAAATTGTAAAATGTAAAAACTGACTGACTGACAGACGAACTGACTGAGTGACTGAGTGAGTGAATGAGTGAGTGAATGACTGACTGACTGATCGACTGACTGACTAATAGATGGACTGAATGACAGACTGAATGACTGAGTGACTGACAGACGGACGGACGGACTGACTGAGTGACTGAGTGAATGAGTGACTGAGTGAATGACTGTCTGACTGACTGACTGACCAACTGGCTGATCAACTGACTGACTAATAGATGGACTGAATGACCGAACGACTGACTGACTGACTGAGTGACTGAATGAGTGTCTGAATGACTGAATGACTGACTGACTGATTGACTGACTGACTGACTGACTGAGTGACTGAGTGACTGAATGACTGACTGACTAACTGATCGACTGACTGACTGACTAATAGATGGACTGAATGATCGACCGACTGACTGAATGACTGTCTGACTGACTGACAGACGGACGGACGTTCTGACTGTCTGATGGACCGAGTGACAGCTATCATATCCCTGGATATGTGTATAAATATATCAGCTTTAATCACTTTGTCTCTCCCTGAAACTACAGATATTTTTCTGGAAAAAAAACCAGAAGAACTTCAGGAAGTAAAAGAGGCCCTAAGTGCACTACACTCATAAAGTGTGTGTGAGGGGGTACAAATACAATCAATTCAAATCAGTTCTCATCACACAGAAGTCACAAATTTCCAATTACATCACACAAAAACACATCATCATCATCATCATCATCATCATCAACATCATCATTCAACTAATACCACAAAGGCTCACCACTTTGGGAATTTTCATTCTTATCAAAATTATTCACCTCTTTCAGAAAGAGCAACAAAACACACAACAACAGCAACAACAAAACACCTCAAGTGTTAGCAATACAGAGTTAGTGTATAGACCACAGAAGCAATGAAGCGAAAACCCAAAGACGCTCGTACGGCTTTAACCATGTTAAAGGTTACAGACAGGTTCGGACAAGTCATCTACAGCTACCATGAGATCTATTCTCTCTCTCTCTCTCTCTCTCTCGCTCTCATTTACAGCGTGTATGGTGCTAGTAAGACTTTCACTCGGAGTGTGTGTCACATGACCTGGCTCTAGTTATCTGTGATCATTTAAGTCAGACTTGTCACAAAACATGGCAGTGGAGACGAAAGGTAATTATACTTTCAGTGAAATGCACACAGAAATATAATCGTAATAACATTCTCTGTACATGCTGAGGGAGAAAAATGTGTGTGTGTCCTGGGATACACTGCTCTATTAGGCGTTTTATATACACACACGTATGTTTTTTAATATACATATTTTTCTGATACAGTAGTAAACAGATTATGATGTACAGAAACGTGTTTAGTGGTTAGTGGTTAGTGTTTAGTGTTAGAATGGATTAGTGTGTAGTGGTTAGTGTTTAGTGCATCCCCTCTGACTCATTCTATAGTAAAAATAGAAGGATGTTTAGGTTTCTCATGAACGCTGTTTTAGTTCCATAGAGCTTAAAAATGAAAGAAACGAAAAAAGGAAAGAACAAAAATAACTAATACTCAGGAAAGGGTCAATGGTTATGTGATTAATCACCATTCAGAGCTGGTTGATATGATGCCTAACTCACCAACTAACCAACAAGTTTCTTATTAGTTTCTCAATAAATCATTTATCTTTATCGACATTAAATAATATTAATATCACGGATATTATTCATGGATATCATTGGTGCAGTTTGTTTAAATGTGACACTTTGTTAGACAAAAACTAACTATTGCGATACTTACGATACAATACGATCACGATATGATTTTTTAAAAATCAAAATCACATTGCTCAGCTCTGGCTGGAATACAGTTTAGATCAACTTACACAGACGGACATTTACAGTAAAGATATGAAATGCTTTGGACGTGGTACAATCGATCAATCAATCAGTTAATCAATTAATTGAAGTCTTAAGCGTTCTTCAGTGTGGAGAACCCGAACTTCTGTGTTAAATCCCTTTAGAAACCTAAGAACTAGCCAAGAAATGAGAAATCTTTTCTTTTGGTTCTAGGACTAGCTGAGAAACACAGAAAACTGTCATTTTTCTTTAATTACCGATATTTATCAAAGAAAGTGTTGATTTTCGACAACCATGTACAATGAATAAACCATACAGTATGTGTGTAAATAAATAAATAAATTCAGGGATCTAGAGAAACCCTTCGGGATCTGTGTAGAACGCTACAACTTCCATCTCGAAGCCTTTTAGGAAGCTCAGAACCTTTAACTATCCAAACAGCTCCTAAGAAACCATTCGTTTGTTCTAAAAGTGTAGCTGAGAACATAGAAAACTCTCAGTTTACTTTAATTCGGGACGTTTATCACAGAAAATGTTTTTACGCTGAAAATCTTGCTTTTCGTCGAATCCATAAACGTTTTGAATAAACGCAATATGTGTATCTTCTCTAAATAAATACTTGTAGGGATCTACAGAAGCCCTCCAGGATCTCAAAACTCTTCCATGTCAAACTCTATTAGGAAGCGAAGAATCCTTATCCAAAGAACTTCAGAGAAACTGAAGAACTCCAGGGCACAATGACAGAAATCTGTCATTAAAAAACAAAACCTACAATCCAAACAAACAAATAAACAAATCTAGAACTCTTCAGGTTCTTCCGGTTGTCCCTCTAGAGAACCCTTTCAGGATCTGTGCAGAACTCTACAACTTCCACGTCTTAATTATCCAAAGATCCCCTAAGAACCCTTTTTGAGAGCATACCAAAATGTAATTTTTTCTAATCAAACAAAATGCTGAGTTTGGAGGAAAGTGTACAATTCATAAACATTTAAAATAAACATATATATCTTATATCTTTTATATATAACCCCTTACAGGGCTCCCTACAGGGACAATCCTTTAGGAAGCTAAGAACCTTTAACTATACAAAGAACGCCTGAGAAACTCTTCTTCCTTCCATGAAAACTAAAATTTTACTTTAATTAGAAAGATCTATTAAAAATTTTGAAATTGTTGACGATATACCTTTCATAAACATTTAACACGACAGAGGAAAGCCCTTAAGGATCTACGCAGAACTCTACAACCCTCTAGAACCCTTAACTATCCACAGAACCTGGAGAAACCCAGAAAAACAAAACGTAACTTTACCTTATTTATGTATTTATCAAAACAAAATGTTGAAATGTTGTTGTTTTTGGCTGAACAATTCTTAAACATTTAAAATAAACACAATATGTAGGCTACATCCTCACAAAACAAACAAACAAACAAACAAACAAACAAATAAACAAGTACTGTAAGCCTTATGGGGTTCCCTGTAAGACACTTTCCAACTTCATTATTCCAACTTCCATTTAGGACGCACAGAATCCGTAACTATCCAAACAATTCACAGAAACCCAGTCAAACAAAAACGTCAAAAATGTTGATTTTGGATGATGAACAATTCAAAACGTTTAACATAAACACAATATGTAGGCTAGATCTTGCCTTAACATACAAACAAACAAACAAACAAACAAATAAATACTGGAAGCCTTAAAAGGTTCTCTAGAGGGACAATCTGTAGAACCCTAAAGCAGAGAGGTTTCCAACTCCCATTTAAGACGCTTAGAACCCTTAACTATCCAAAGAACCCCTGAGGAACCGTTTCGAGAACACAAAATATGTAATTTTACATTAATTAGGTAAATATTTATCAAAACAAAATGTTGAAAATGATGATTTTGGATGAACTTCTTAAACATTTTAAATAAACACAATATGTAGGCTACAGCTTCACCAAACAAACAAACAAACAAACAAATAAGTACTGTAAGCCTTATGGGGTTCCCTGTAGAACCTCCTGAGTGTTTACAGCTTACGCTTAGAACCCTTAACTATCCAAAGAACCTCTGAGGAACCATTTCGAGGACATAAAATATGTAATTTTACATTAATTAGGTAAATATTTATCAAAACAAATGATGATTTTGGATGAACTTCCCTAAACATTTAAAATAAACACGATATGTAGGCTACAGCTTCACCAAACAAACAAACAAACAAACAAGTACTGTAAGCCTAATGGGGTTCCCTGTAGAACCTCCAGAACCCTTAACCCTATAACTAACCCTTAACTACCTTAACAGTTAGATAAATATTTATCAAAACAAATGATGATTTTGGATGAATTTTTAAACATTTTAAATAAACACAGTATGTAGGTTTCAGCTTCACTAAACAAACAAACAAACAAACAAATAAGTACTGTAAGCCTTACGGGGTTCCCTGTAGATCCTCCAGAGTGTTTTGAACTTACGCTTAGAACCTTTAACTATCCAAAGAACCCCTGAGGAAGCGTTTTGTTTGTTCTGAAAGTGTATTTACAGTGTGATTTCACCTTAATTACTGCAATATTCATCACAGAAAATGCTGAACATGTTGAGAAGGTTGATCCGAGCACCATAACATATTCATAACCATTAATAACATAAGCACAGGGTATGTTCTGTGTGTGTGTGTGTGTGTGTGTGTGTGTGTGTGGAGATCTCGTGCTGTTATGTGATCTCTGATCCAGTGAAGAAGATTGTTTAGAAGAAGTGTGGAAAGCCTTTGCACTCTCGCGTAAACACTAATTGCACCCTTGCATACTAGGTTACTAGGATATCTGTGTGTGTGTGTGTGTGTGTGTGTGTGTGTGTGTGTGTGTGTGTGGAACAAGACAGAACTCAAGCTTCTTACCTTTATGGACTTCTTTTCTGGTCTCTTCCCAAATTCCCCCGAAAGAAAATTCCTCTCCTTCCCGGAAATTTTATTATTTTTTTTTATTTTAAAAATTAAATTCTTGATGCACGATTTTTTTTTTTTTTGTACTGAGAATAACAATGTTAAAAAAATAATAATAATAATAAGACGAAAAAAAAAAAAAAAAAAAACAAGGCCTGAGAAATAGTCGGGTCACTGAGGTGAAGCGTCGCGCGACATCGGATCGATATGAAATAAAGAGACAGACTGAGTGAGAGAAACAGAGAGAGAGAGAGTGTGTGTGTGTGTGTGTGTGTGCGTGTGTGTGCGCGCGTGTCAGCGTGCAGGTAGTTCCGCTCTTCCGTTTACCGAATCTTGGTGTGTGTGTGTGTGTGTGTGTGTGTATGCGCGCGTGGTGCGTGTGCGTGCGTGTATGTATGTTGTCAAAACCCGGAGGTGCACACGATTAAAAAAAAATAACAAACAGACAAAAGAGAGACAGAGAGAGAGAGAGAGAGAGAGAGAGGAACTAGTCGGGCTTCCGCCTTTCTTTCTTTCTTGCTTGCTTTCTTTCTTTCTTTCTTTTCTTGTCGTTCACTCCCCTACTGCCAGAGTTGGGATATTCCGCGCTGCTACAATCGCGCGCTCGCACTCCCACGCGCGGCCCGCCCACGCAGCGATGTGCGTCACGCGGGTGCGTGGGAGGACTGCTCTGCTGTGCACCGCATCAACACACACACACACACACACACACACACACAGAGAGAGAGAGAGAGAGAGAGAGAGAGAGCGTCACCGGGAGCGCCCGAGCTCGATTCCGGGCGCGCGCGCACGACGCACGCGTGCACGCGCTCCCTCTCCATCACCACCACCACTTTCATTCTCACTGACCTCTAGCAGTTTAAGTAATGTTTGTCTGTTGCATGCATTTGTGTCCCCTTGTGTATGTGTGTGTGTGTGTGTGTGTGTGTGTGTGCGCAGTGGCAATAGCAGTGGCACTCCCACGCACGTGTGCTATTCTTGCCCTCGTCTTCCTCTTCTTCCTCTTCCTCCTCCTTCCTTCCTTCCTTCCTCCTTAACAAAACTCACCTGCAGCTGCACCATGCTGTCACTCAACTGCGAAATAAAGTACAACTATAAACTATAGAATGATAGAATTATAGCACAGATTATACAGCTGCAAGTAAAAATGTCACATAACGATACTGGCCTAAGTGCACGAGCACACACACACACACACACACACACACACGCACGTACATAGCAAACAAGGAAGGGTATGTAAGGAATCTCGTTATTATGAGTCAAGCATCTCGTTATTGAGTAAAGCATCTCGTTATTGAGTAAAGCATCTCGTTATTATGAGTAAAGCGTCTCATTATGAGTAAAGCATCTCGTTATTATGAGTAAAACGTCTCGTTATTATGAGTAAAACATCTCGTTATGAGTAAAACATCTCGTTATTATGAGTAAAGCGTCTCATTATGAGTAAAGCATCTCGTTATTATGAGTAAAACGTCTCATTATTATGAGTAAAGCGTCTCGTTATTATGAGTAAAACGTCTCGTTATTATGAGTAAAACATCTCGTTATTATGAGTAAAGCGTCTCATTATGAGTAAAGCATCTCGTTATTATGAGTAAAACGTCTCATTATTATGAGTAAAGCGTCTCGTTATTATGAGTAAAACGTCTCGTTATTATGAGTAAAGCATCTCGTTATTATGAGTAAAGCGTCTCATTATTATGAGTAAAGCGTCTCGTTATTATGAGTAAAGCGTCTCGTTATTATGAGTAAAGCATCTCGTTATTGAGTAAAGCGTCTCATTATTATGAGTAAAACGTCTCGTTATTATGAGTAAAGCGTCTCATTATTATGAGTAAAACGTCTCGTTATTATGAGTAAAGCGTCTCATTATTATGAGTAAAACGTCTCGTTATTATGAGTAAAGCGTCTCATTATTATGAGTAAAACGTCTCGTTATTATGAGTAAAGCGTCTCATTATTATGAGTAAAACGTCTCGTTATTGAGTAAAGCGTCTCATTATTATGAGTAAAGCGTCTCATTATTGAGTAAAGCGTCTCATTATTATGAGTAAAACGTCTCGTTATTATGAGTAAAACGTCTCGTTATTATGAGTAAAGCGTCTCATTATTGAGTAAAGCGTCTCGTTACTATGAGTAAAGCGTCTCATTATTATGAGTAAAGCGTCTCATTATTATGAGTAAAGCATCTCATTATTATGAGTAAAGCGTCTCATTATTGAGTAAAGCGTCTCGTTACTATGAGTAAAGCGTCTCGTTATTATGAGTAAAGCATCTCATTATGAGTAAAACGTCTCGTTATTATGAGTAAAGCGTCTCATTATTGAGTAAAGCGTCTCGTTACTATGAGTAAAGCGTCTCATTATTATGAGTAAAGCGTCTCATTATTATGAGTAAAGCATCTCATTATTATGAGTAAAGCGTCTCATTATTGAGTAAAGCGTCTCGTTACTATGAGTAAAGCGTCTCATTATTATGAGTAAAGCATCTCATTATTATGAGTAAAGCGTCTCATTATTGAGTAAAGCGTCTCGTTACTATGAGTAAAGCGTCTCATTATTATGAGTAAAGCATCTCATTATGAGTAAAACGTCTCGTTATTATGAGTAAAGCGTCTCATTATTGAGTAAAGCGTCTCGTTACTATGAGTAAAGCGTCTCATTATTATGAGTAAAGCGTCTCATTATTATGAGTAAAGCATCTCATTATTATGAGTAAAGCGTCTCATTATTGAGTAAAGCGTCTCGTTACTATGAGTAAAGCGTCTCATTATTATGAGTAAAGCGTCTCATTATTATGAGTAAAGCGTCTCATTATTATGAGTAAAGCATCTCGTTATTATGAGTAAAGCGTCTCATTATTGAGTAAAGCGTCTCGTTACTATGAGTAAAGCGTCTCATTATTATGAGTAAAACGTCTCGTTATTATGAGTAAAGCGTCTCATTATTGAGTAAAGCGTCTCGTTACTATGAGTAAAGCGTCTCATTATTATGAGTAAAACGTCTCGTTATTATGAGTAAAGCATCTCATTATTATGAGTAAAGCGTCTCATTATTGAGTAAAGCGTCTCGTTACTATGAGTAAAGCGTCTCATTATTATGAGTAAAGCGTCTCATTATTATGAGTAAAGCGTCTCATTATTATGAGTAAAGCATCTCGTTATTATGAGTAAAGCTTCTCGTTATTATGAGTAAAACATTTCGTTATTATGAGTAAAGCGTCTCGTTATTATGAGTAAAACATCTCGTTATTATGAGTAAAGCGTCTCATTATGAGTAAAGCGTCTCATTATTGAGTAAAACATCTCGTTATTGAGTAAAACGTCTCGTTATTGAGTAAAGCGTCTCATTATTATGAGTAAAGCGTCTCGTTATTATGAGTAAAGCGTCTCGTTATTATGAGTAAAACATCTCGTTATTATGAGTAAAGCGTCTCATTATGAGTAAAGCGTCTCATTATTGAGTAAAGTGTCTCGTTATTGAGTAAAGCGTCTCGTTATTATGAGTAAAACGTCTCGTTATTGAGTAAAGCGTCTCGTTATTATGAGTAAAGCGTCTCGTTATTATGAGTAAAGCGTCTCGTTATTATGAGTAAAACATCTCGTTATTATGAGTAAAGCGTCTCGTTATTATGAGTAAAACGTCTCGTTATTGAGTAAAGCGTCTCGTTATTGAGTAAAACATCTCGTTATTATGAGTAAAGCGTCTCATTATTATGAGTAAAACATTTCGTTATTATGAGTAAAGCGTCTCGTTATTATGAGTAAAACATCTCGTTATTATGAGTAAAGCGTCTCGTTATTATTGAGTAAAGCGTCTCGTTATTGAGTAAAGCGTCTCATTATTATGAGTAAAGCGTCTCGTTATTATGAGTAAAGCGTCTCGTTATTATGAGTAAAACATCTCGTTATTATGAGTAAAGCGTCTCATTATGAGTAAAGCGTCTCATTATTGAGTAAAGTGTCTCGTTATTGAGTAAAGCGTCTCGTTATTATGAGTAAAACGTCTCGTTATTGAGTAAAGCGTCTCGTTATTATGAGTAAAGCATCTCGTTATTATGAGTAAAGCGTCTCGTTATTATGAGTAAAACATCTCGTTATTATGAGTAAAACATCTCGTTATTATGAGTAAAGCATCTCGTTATTGAGTAAAGCGTCTCGTTATTGAGTAAAACATCTCGTTATTATGAGTAAAGCGTCTCATTATTATGAGTAAAACATCTCGTTATTATGAGTAAAACATCTCGTTATTATGAGTAAAGCGTCTCGTTATTATGAGTAAAACATCTCGTTATTATGAGTAAAACATCTCGTTATTATGAGTAAAGCGTCTCGTTATTATGAGTAAAACATCTCGTTATTATGAGTAAAGCGTCTCGTTATTATGAGTAAAGCGTCTCGTTATTATGAGTAAAACGTCTCGTTATTGAGTAAAGCGTCTCGTTATTATGAGTAAAACATCTCGTTATTATGAGTAAAACATCTCATTATTATGAGTAAAGCATCTCGTTATTATGAGTAAAACATCTCGTTATTGAGTAAAGCGTCTCGTTATTGAGTAAAGCGTCTCGTTATTGAGTAAAACATCTCATTATTATGAGTAAAGCGTCTCGTTATGAGTAAAGCGTCTCGTTATTATGAGTAAAACGTCTCGTGATTATGAGTAAAGTGTCTCATTATTGAGTAAAGCGTCTCATTATTATGAGTAAAACATCTCGTTATTGAGTAAAGCGTCTCATTATTGAGTAAAGCGTCTCATTATTATGAGTAAAGCATCTCGTTATTATGAGTAAAGCGTCTCGTTATTGAGTAAAACGTCTCATTATTATGAGTAAAGCGTCTCGTTATTATGAGTAAAGCGTCTCGTTATTATGAGTAAAACATCTCATTATTGAGTAAAGCATCTCGTTATTGAGTAAAGCGTTTCGTTATTGAGTAAAGCATCTCGTTATTATGAGTAAAGCGTCTCGTTATTGAGTAAAGCATCTCGTTATGAGTAAAGCGTCTCATTATTATGAGTAAAACGTCTCGTTATTATGAGTAAAGCGTCTCATTATTATGAGTAAAACGTCTCGTTATTATGAGTAAAGCGTCTCATTATTATGAGTAAAACGTCTCGTTATTATGAGTAAAGCGTCTCATTATTATGAGTAAAACGTCTCGTTATTATGAGTAAAGCGTCTCATTATTATGAGTAAAGCGTCTCATTATTGAGTAAAGCGTCTCATTATTATGAGTAAAACGTCTCGTTATTATGAGTAAAACGTCTCGTTATTATGAGTAAAGCATCTCATTATGAGTAAAACGTCTCGTTATTATGAGTAAAGCGTCTCATTATTGAGTAAAGCGTCTCGTTACTATGAGTAAAGCGTCTCATTATTATGAGTAAAGCGTCTCATTATTATGAGTAAAGCATCTCATTATTATGAGTAAAGCGTCTCATTATTGAGTAAAGCGTCTCGTTACTATGAGTAAAGCGTCTCGTTATTATGAGTAAAGCATCTCATTATGAGTAAAACGTCTCGTTATTATGAGTAAAGCGTCTCATTATTGAGTAAAGCGTCTCGTTACTATGAGTAAAGCGTCTCATTATTATGAGTAAAGCGTCTCATTATTATGAGTAAAGCATCTCATTATTATGAGTAAAGCGTCTCATTATTGAGTAAAGCGTCTCGTTACTATGAGTAAAGCGTCTCATTATTATGAGTAAAGCATCTCATTATTATGAGTAAAGCGTCTCATTATTGAGTAAAGCGTCTCGTTACTATGAGTAAAGCGTCTCATTATTATGAGTAAAGCATCTCATTATGAGTAAAACGTCTCGTTATTATGAGTAAAGCGTCTCATTATTGAGTAAAGCGTCTCGTTACTATGAGTAAAGCGTCTCATTATTATGAGTAAAGCGTCTCATTATTATGAGTAAAGCATCTCATTATTATGAGTAAAGCGTCTCATTATTGAGTAAAGCGTCTCGTTACTATGAGTAAAGCGTCTCATTATTATGAGTAAAGCGTCTCATTATTATGAGTAAAGCGTCTCATTATTATGAGTAAAGCATCTCGTTATTATGAGTAAAGCGTCTCATTATTGAGTAAAGCGTCTCGTTACTATGAGTAAAGCGTCTCATTATTATGAGTAAAACGTCTCGTTATTATGAGTAAAGCGTCTCATTATTGAGTAAAGCGTCTCGTTACTATGAGTAAAGCGTCTCATTATTATGAGTAAAACGTCTCGTTATTATGAGTAAAGCATCTCATTATTATGAGTAAAGCGTCTCATTATTGAGTAAAGCGTCTCGTTACTATGAGTAAAGCGTCTCATTATTATGAGTAAAGCGTCTCATTATTATGAGTAAAGCGTCTCATTATTATGAGTAAAGCATCTCGTTATTATGAGTAAAGCTTCTCGTTATTATGAGTAAAACATTTCGTTATTATGAGTAAAGCGTCTCGTTATTATGAGTAAAACATCTCGTTATTATGAGTAAAGCGTCTCATTATGAGTAAAGCGTCTCATTATTGAGTAAAACATCTCGTTATTGAGTAAAACGTCTCGTTATTGAGTAAAGCGTCTCATTATTATGAGTAAAGCGTCTCGTTATTATGAGTAAAGCGTCTCGTTATTATGAGTAAAACATCTCGTTATTATGAGTAAAGCGTCTCATTATGAGTAAAGCGTCTCATTATTGAGTAAAGTGTCTCGTTATTGAGTAAAGCGTCTCGTTATTATGAGTAAAACGTCTCGTTATTGAGTAAAGCGTCTCGTTATTATGAGTAAAGCGTCTCGTTATTATGAGTAAAGCGTCTCGTTATTATGAGTAAAACATCTCGTTATTATGAGTAAAGCGTCTCGTTATTATGAGTAAAACGTCTCGTTATTGAGTAAAGCGTCTCGTTATTGAGTAAAACATCTCGTTATTATGAGTAAAGCGTCTCATTATTATGAGTAAAACATTTCGTTATTATGAGTAAAGCGTCTCGTTATTATGAGTAAAACATCTCGTTATTATGAGTAAAGCGTCTCGTTATTATTGAGTAAAGCGTCTCGTTATTGAGTAAAGCGTCTCATTATTATGAGTAAAGCGTCTCGTTATTATGAGTAAAGCGTCTCGTTATTATGAGTAAAACATCTCGTTATTATGAGTAAAGCGTCTCATTATGAGTAAAGCGTCTCATTATTGAGTAAAGTGTCTCGTTATTGAGTAAAGCGTCTCGTTATTATGAGTAAAACGTCTCGTTATTGAGTAAAGCGTCTCGTTATTATGAGTAAAGCATCTCGTTATTATGAGTAAAGCGTCTCGTTATTATGAGTAAAACATCTCGTTATTATGAGTAAAACATCTCGTTATTATGAGTAAAGCATCTCGTTATTGAGTAAAGCGTCTCGTTATTGAGTAAAACATCTCGTTATTATGAGTAAAGCGTCTCATTATTATGAGTAAAACATCTCGTTATTATGAGTAAAACATCTCGTTATTATGAGTAAAGCGTCTCGTTATTATGAGTAAAACATCTCGTTATTATGAGTAAAACATCTCGTTATTATGAGTAAAGCGTCTCGTTATTATGAGTAAAACATCTCGTTATTATGAGTAAAGCGTCTCGTTATTATGAGTAAAGCGTCTCGTTATTATGAGTAAAACGTCTCGTTATTGAGTAAAGCGTCTCGTTATTATGAGTAAAACATCTCGTTATTATGAGTAAAACATCTCATTATTATGAGTAAAGCATCTCGTTATTATGAGTAAAACATCTCGTTATTGAGTAAAGCGTCTCGTTATTGAGTAAAACATCTCATTATTATGAGTAAAGCGTCTCGTTATGAGTAAAGCGTCTCGTTATTATGAGTAAAACGTCTCGTGATTATGAGTAAAGTGTCTCATTATTGAGTAAAGCGTCTCATTATTATGAGTAAAACATCTCGTTATTGAGTAAAGCGTCTCATTATTGAGTAAAGCGTCTCATTATTATGAGTAAAGCATCTCGTTATTATGAGTAAAGCGTCTCGTTATTGAGTAAAACGTCTCATTATTATGAGTAAAGCGTCTCGTTATTATGAGTAAAGCGTCTCGTTATTATGAGTAAAACATCTCATTATTGAGTAAAGCATCTCGTTATTGAGTAAAGCGTTTCGTTATTGAGTAAAGCATCTCGTTATTATGAGTAAAGCGTCTCGTTATTGAGTAAAGCATCTCGTTATGAGTAAAGCGTCTCGTTATTATGAGTAAAACATCTCATTATTGAGTAAAGCGTCTCGTTATTGAGTAAAGCGTCTCGTTATTGAGTAAAGCATCTCGTTATTATGAGTAAAGCGTCTCGTTATTATGAGTAAAACATCTCGTTATTGAGTAAAGCATCTCGTTATTGAGTAAAGCGTTTCGTTATTGAGTAAAGCATCTCGTTATTATGAGTAAAGCGTCTCGTTATTGAGTAAAGCATCTCGTTATTATGAGTAAAGCGTCTCGTTATTATGAGTAAAACATCTCATTATTGAGTAAAGCATCTCGTTATTATGAGTAAAGCATCTCGTTATTATGAGTAAAGCGTCTCGTTATTGAGTAAAGCGTCTCATTATTATGAGTAAAGCATCTCGTTATTATGAGTAAAGCGTCTCGTTATTGAGTAAAACGTCTCATTATTATGAGTAAAGCGTCTCGTTATTATGAGTAAAGCGTCTCGTTATTATGAGTAAAACATCTCATTATTCAGTAAAGCATCTCGTTATTGAGTAAAGCGTTTCGTTATTGAGTAAAGCATCTCGTTATTATGAGTAAAGCGTCTCGTTATTATGAGTAAAACATCTCATTATTGAGTAAAGCGTCTCGTTATTGAGTAAAGCATCTCGTTATGAGTAAAGCGTCTCGTTATTATGAGTAAAACATCTCATTATTGAGTAAAGCATCTCGTTATTGAGTAAAGCGTCTCGTTATTATGAGTAAAGCGTCTCGTTATTATGAGTAAAACATCTCATTATTGAGTAAAGCATCTCGTTATTATGAGTAAAGCGTCTCATTATTATGCTTTACTCAATAACGAGACGTTTTACTCATAATAACGAGACTCAATAACGTCTCGTTATTGAGTAAAACATCTCGTTATGAGTAAAGCGTTTCGTTATTGAGTAAAGCATCTCGTTATTATGAGTAAAGCGTCTCGTTATTATGAGTAAAACATCTCATTATTGAGTAAAGCATCTCGTTATTGAGTAAAGCGTCTCGTTATTGAGTAAAGCATCTCGTTATTCAGTAAAGCATCTCGTTATTGAGTAAAGCGTTTCGTTATTGAGTAAAGCATCTCGTTATTATGAGTAAAGCATCTCGTTATTATGAGTAAAGCGTCTCGTTATTGAGTAAAGCATCTCGTTATTATGAGTAAAGCATCTCGTTATTATGAGTAAAACATCTCATTATTGAGTAAAGCATCTCGTTATTGAGTAAAGCGTCTCGTTATTGAGTAAAGCATCTCGTTATGAGTAAAGCGTCTCGTTATTATGAGTAAAACATCTCATTATTGAGTAAAGCATCTCGTTATTGAGTAAAGCGTCTCGTTATTATGAGTAAAGCGTCTCGTTATTATGAGTAAAACATCTCATTATTGAGTAAAGCATCTCGTTATTATGAGTAAAGCGTCTCATTATTATGCTTTACTCAATAACGAGACGTTTTACTCATAATAACGAGACTCAATAACGTCTCGTTATTGAGTAAAACATCTCGTTATGAGTAAAGCGTCTCGTTATGAGTAAAGCGTCTCATTATGAGTAAAGCGTCTCGTTATTATGAGTAAAATGTCTCATTATTGAGTAAAGCGTCTCGTTATTGAGTAAAGCATCTCGTTATTATGAGTAAAGCGTCTCATTATTATGAGTAAAACGTCTCATTATTATGAGTAAAACGTCTCGTTATTATGAGTAAAACGTCTCGTTATTGAGTAAAGCATCTCGTTATTGAGTAAAGCATCTCGTTATTGAGTAAAGCATCTCGTTATGAGTAAAGCGTCTCGTTATTATGAGTAAAACGTCTCGTTATTATGAGTAAAGCGTCTCGTTATTATGAGTAAAGCATCTCGTTATTATGAGTAAAGCATCTCGTTATGAGTAAAGCGTCTCGTTATTATGAGTAAAGCGTCTCGTTATTATGAGTAAAACATCTCGTTATTGAGTAAAGCGTCTCGTTATTATGAGTAAAACATCTCGTTATTATGAGTAAAGCATCTCGTTATTGAGTAAAGCGTCTCATTATTGAGTAAAGCGTCTCGTTATTATGAGTAAAGCGTCTCGTTATTATGAGTAAAGCGTCTCATTATTGAGTAAAGCGTCTCGTTATTATGAGTAAAGCGTCTCGTTATTATGAGTAAAGCGTCTCATTATTGAGTAAAACATCTCGTTATTATGAGTAAAGCGTCTCGTTTTTATGAGTAAAGCGTCTCATTATTGAGTAAAGCGTCTCGTTATTATGAGTAAAGCGTCTCATTATTGAGTAAAGCGTCTCGTTATTATGAGTAAAGCGTCTCATTACTGAGTAAAGCGTCTCGTTATTATGAGTAAAGCGTCTCGTTATTATGAGTAAAGCGTCTCGTTATTATGAGTAAAGTGTCTCGTTATTATGAAAAAACAGCTGGTTATTGTTATATGAATAAAGCATCTTGTCACTACAAGAAAACATCATATTACTACGAAAAACCATCACTTTAATATGAGAAAATATCTTGTAACTACAGGACTATCATCTCACGAATATTTCGAGAAAAGCGTGTCATTATTAGGAGAAAATCATTGCTGCGTGAAAAGCATCTTGTTATTATGAAAAAAACATTTCATTAGAAAGGCATGTTATTATTTTGTGAAAACTTTATTATTACAAGAAATAACAAGAGCCAGAAATGTCATGTTGCTACGAGAAAAGCAGAACTGATATTTAATCTTTTTCAGAAACATGGACGGAGAAATTCGAGTAAAC
Organism: Pangasianodon hypophthalmus; assembly: GCF_027358585.1. NCBI lineage: Eukaryota > Metazoa > Chordata > Actinopteri > Siluriformes > Pangasiidae > Pangasianodon > Pangasianodon hypophthalmus. The sequence continues at coordinate 29,780,105 of NC_069714.1, forward strand.
AGGAACATATACACAACAAGCTTGGGATCCTGAAGCTTGTTGCCAGAAAAGTGCACAATAGATACACTCAGTACACTCAGTATCCTGCTGAGATTACACCACATTCAACAAACTGTTGAGCAATTCTCTCATTACCCACAATCCTCTCTGCAAAATCTTCACCATAAGGAATGAATGGGAGGCAGGGCGAAAACTCTCTGCTGCAATCTGATGCACGGTTAGCTGAAGGTTAAACGTGCGAACCAATGGAAAACACTTGTTTCTAGAAAAAAAAAGAAATTCAAAACAGAGGAAGTGCTAGTGCTGAAATCGGCGATGTGCTATTTCTTTCTTTATCTCGTGATCTTCATTTCCAGCTACCCGCATTTTTATTTTTGCGAATAAAACGTATAGCTGCAGCTTTTTTTTATTGGCTACTACAGGATGTTAGCTGGTCAGCTCTGAGCTTTAGTCTGAAAGCAACTGTTGATTTTCTTAATATTAAAAACATTGATTTTGTGTTTCACTCCTCAGGGGTTACGGTTAGCTTCAATCAGGACGAACTAGATTTATATTTTTATTATTACTTTATACCACAGCACTGCTGAATTCTGGACTCTCATTGGTCAGAAGGTTGTCAATTAATTTTCTAGAACAGCAGTAGCGCAGGTTAATATTAACGCGCTGTTCGTAATATGTTATCGTTTCTATAGTAACAGAGGGACTTATTTACAGGGACTTATATGGCGGACGCTCTACGTAAACGTATTCACTGATCTGGGAGGAGACATTTATTTAACATTCATGGAAGGAGTCTCCAGCGTCAGTGCTTTCAGAGGTAAAGCTGTAACTTTAAGTTCATGTTCAGGACAGTTTACAGTTTGTGGTTTGTCAGTAACATAACAAGCCAAGTTTGTTTTTCAATAACTGCACAACACAAAGTGTTTTATTCCTTACTTCTCAGATAACGTGGCCTTTCAGGAAACATCCTGTCAGAGCGAAACCCTAAAAGTGGCCTTTGTATTTGTTTTGAATATTTTATTTTAGCTATGAGTCAATGAAAATGAGCATTTCCCTGTGTGCTGTTACTGTGTGTGTGTGTGTGTGTGTGAGGAGACACTCGGGTTCAGGAAGACTCATTGGAGAGGGATAAGGGAGGAGCCGCGCTCCCACATGCAGCACAACACACACTCCTCTTCCAGGATATTTGCACTCCCACGCACAGTGATTCAGCTGCCACTAAGCTGCTCTGCATGCACACACACACACACACACACACATATATATATATATATATATATATATATATATACAGATACACACAAATCCCACACATTCATATACATGCACACACACATATTGCAAACACACACACTCCCACACACACACACACACACACACACACACACACACGGTGACTGGTTTAGACTGCATTGTTATGGCTGACAGATTTGACCCACACTTACACCATATTCCTGCTCTACAGCTGCCTAAATTCCTGTTTCTTTTTTTTTTTTAGGAGATAAATAAGTAAACGCAGCTCTAACGACCCGGATAATCACACAAAACACGGAATAATGACGACCCGGATAAACACACAAAACACGGAATAATGACGACCCGGATAAACACACAAAACACGGAATAAAAAAGTGGTCATCATATCAGTCTGAGAACTGAAGAGGCACCACAACACACACACACACACACACACATATACCAGCTGCAGAATAAATGAATACAAGATGGAATGAGAGACAGAAGGGTGAAAGAGACGTACAGATAAACACACACACACACACACACAGAGCTCAGAATCTTCCTCAGTTTCAGATGCTATTTTAGGGAAGTAGGCCAGCGACAGCTAGCAGCCCAAAGAAGATGCCGTGAAATGCTTTGTGTGTTTTTTTTTTTTCCTTATTCTTTTTTTGCATCTCTATGAAACAGAGAGGAACTGAAAAGATTTCAGGGGTGATAATTTTAACAATGGGGAGCTGAATAGATTTAATTGGCAGAAGAAATGCAAAACAACAAAATAAGATATTCATGTTTTGGCTACAGTCTGTATGTGGCAATTTAATTTTTAAAAGCAAGACATGATGAAAGAACTGACATGTTATTAAGATTAAATGTAGGTGAAATAAAATATATTAAAGTGCATCCTGTTCTACCAGAATAGTATCTGACCCCGCCCACTAAGGTTGATTGACTGGTGATCTTACTATGAAATAAATAAATAAATAAATGCACTGCAAAACTTATTAAATAAAAATTTCAATGATAATAATAATAATAATAATTACTGAGACAATGAATTTTAAGATAATTTTAAGATTATTTATTCTATTTCTAGACATCTTCTTAGTTAAAGTTATAAAGTTATATAAAGTAATATTTATTTATAAAATCTTTAAATTGTTCATTTTAAATTGATCATACAATATTTATTGGTGCAAACCTTTATAAATGAGAAATTGACACTATAATATTCAAAATCATATAATAGATCAACATCTATAAACTGTCCTTAAATAAATACAACAAATAAAGAAATTAATCAGTATTAACTCATAAAAAAATTAAAAATAAAAACTCAAAAAAGTCTATTTGTGTTTTAAATAGTAATAAACTTAATATTATTGTCACATTATTTATGGTATATAGTGAGACTTTAATTGTTTTCTTTTTATTGTAATATAATTGCAGAAATTTTTACAGAAAGCTGTTAAATAATTTATAATTCTCTCAGTGTGCTTTGGGGAGTTAAATCTAAAATGTGATTTATTCACTTTACTAAAAATAAACGAGGGACAATCTTTCCTGATATCATTTAGAAAACTCCCACACACACACACACACAAAAGAAATCTATGCAAAAAAGTGAAACGAAAAGTGTCGAATTCATTCTGAAGTTTGTTCTACATGGTTTTCTTCAGATATTTCAAGTCTTAAGATTCAGTCTGGATGCACTCGTCTTCTTTCTGTCACTCTTTTTACTTCAGCAGATTGTGTTACTGTAAAGCTCCACAGCGTGAGTTTATTCTCATGGATTATGAAAAATAATTGCCTGGAGGTGCTGTAATGTAATTAGACAGAGAAAGGAAGAAGTTTGCGTTCATCACTACAGCTCACACCAAATCAACTCACGCCAACTCACATGAGTCAAGACAAGTTTTTTTCCACAAACTCAGCCGGGAGGTTTTTTTTTTTTTTTTTTTTTTGCAGAAAAGGCATGAGTGTGTACGAGTGATGTGTGATATTTCGACCGGTATCATTTACGTTGCCTGTGCACCCGTGTCACGATGATGGTGGAATTTGCCATGCGTCATGACATTCGGCCTCATTTATTGATCTTTTCGTAAAGATGTGTGTGAATGCTTTAGAAATGTAAAAAAAAAAAACCCCACCAACAAAAGTTTCACTGATTTTCTTCACAGTCACGTAAGTGTTGATAAACACCGATCACCAACCAAGCATGTTCGTGGTTCAGCTGATTTATATTTAGCCACGCCCACAAAACAATTAGCTGATAACAAAATGATGTCTAAAAGGTGAAGTTGTGTCTCCTAAGCATAGCATGCGCTACATCTTCCAGTAATGCAGCTCAGCCACTGCAGTGTGTCGTCTGCAATATATACACACTAAACGTACGTTCAAACACACATACAGCGACTTGCAGCGACCATTCGGCAACTGTTGCTGACTAGATGTGGGCGTGTCCAGCAAAGTTACGAAAAGTTTCATTTTACGCAAATAAACGCGAGTGACTTGGTGAAGCTACTACTAATGGGAGTGAAGACAGTAGAGCACACGTGATCCTGCTGCCTGTGAGTCTGAATTGTTTCATGGACAAAGACATTCCGCTGTTTGCGCTTTTGCCGCAGATCGACGGCCGCAATGGCAAAGAGCACACGCTGCTTCTCCTTCATCTTGTATAATATGATGCACATATATACTGTGAATTTTATATACGAACGCTCTCCCTCCTGAATGTTTAATTTTAGTGGCAAGAAAACTGATCTGTTGTCAAAAGTGGAATGCTAGTCGTACAACCCACTCATAAAAGTTACTATGGCAACCAGTAGTAGGAACGCCTACTTGTGACGTTATAGTACAGCGACTGGCGACTTGCAGCGATGTGTGAATGTAGCGTAACTCTTCCTTCTGTCATAGGGTGCCATTACTTTTGTCCTAAGCTAGTTTTACATGTGTTTTGGATAGAGATGGAACAAATCTGATACCCAGGATACCAGCAAAAAAAATAGTGGATCGGATATCAGTTTAAAAAAAAACTCAATTTGATCTGATCCTGAAACAAATGAAGAAAATTGGAATTGGAGTTTTTTGAAAGTTTTTTTATTGAAATGTTTTATATATAAAGGTACTTGATTGTACTTTTGTTAGGATTGATTTTTTTAATTACGTTTATATTTTATTATATTTGCCCCATAAGTGATTTTTGTGTGAAAGAGTTTAAATGAATTTAAAAAAAACAAAAAAAACCCTGTGGTTATGTTCTGTTTTAAGCTATATATATATATATATATATATATATATATATATTTTTTAACGTATTTTTTAAGCGCTTCAGTTTCAAAAAATCATTTTAAAGCTTTTAAAGAAATAAATATTGGATGGGTTTCAGTATCGGTTTTGGTATCGTAAAATAAAGAGTGGTATCCCAGGCGGCAGAGACAGATGCATGAGCGAGGCTTTTATTAAATAAAAGACACACAAAAGTCAAAATAAGAATCATAAGTTTAGTGAAACATGATTTAAGAAAAATGGCATCAATAATAATAATAATCATAATAGACTACAGACAGAAGCTTAGCAATGAAACAAACAAACAAAAAAAAACCCAGCAGCAACAAATAACACCACTAATCACTAATTCCTCAATGTAATGAGGAATAACGAGGAAATGGCAGTGGCTGCTGGGAAATGGAGTCCAGTTTGGAGGCCAGTTTGGAGGCCATTTTGTGAAGCTCTGATGTGACATGGTTCTGTGCCATCTCTAGTTTTGGAATTGCTTTCTTTCAAATCATTAATATCACAAAATGTCAGTGTAATCCGTTTATAAAATCACAAAAACTCATCGACAATTAGACGATTTGAAGCAGAGCAACTGAGTGTGTCTCCTTATTTTTTATCTAAATTTACCCAAACTCTCATAGGACACGAATGTTTTTCCAAAAGAACTGGATTTTCACGAACCACATTTCTTGTGTAAATGCACTTGTGAGCAAATTAGTTCGTATCCAGCGTGATAAACGAGGCGCAGTGTGGTGTGTGCTGGTTGAATCTGTAAAAACGACACACTGACATGCACAGCCATGCAGACATCTGAGAGAGTAAATTAGCAGTGGCTTTGTCTCTGCATGTGTGTGTTGAATTTAAAGGTTTGTTTCTGCTTTTCTTCCTCTTGGCTTAGATTAAAATGTCATTTCTTTGCTCTTCATGCGAACATAATCCATTTATTTAAGCATGTTACTGATCACATGCCAGTCTGGATGATGATGCTACACATTTGGATCCTAATTTATACATAATCGCTGCATTACGTGTGAAATAACACAGCGCTGTTGAATTCTGCGTTCTGATTGGTCAGAAGAAGATGCTGATTCATTTTCAATAACAGCAGCTCTGACAGTAGCGCAGGTTTATGTTCATGCACTCGTTCGAATGCGTTATCGTTTCTATAGTAACAGCTCATTCACAGGGACTTGTACAGCGGACACGCCGCGTAAACGGATTTAAAATATTGTTTTCTTAAAGTAAGGAGACGTTTATTCAACATCTAGTGTCAGTGCTTTGTAACTTTAAGTTTTCTGACATCATCAGGACAGAGTTGTTTACACTTTCTGGTTTCTCGGTAACATGATAAGCTGCGTGTTTTTTGTTTGTTTGTTTGTTTGTTTTATTAACTTTAAGATTTAGCTACATTAAGCCTTGTAGCTCCTGTCCAAAACTAAAGAAGCTAACAGACACCAAGCAGATCATCTTGGATAAAGGAAAGACTCCATCAGACTCCCACTCATGCGTGTTTTGGTGTTTATCATCATGCTAAGAGCAAGGTTTTACGTCGGTACAGGAGGATGAATCAACATCTGTTTATGTTCCATGGTATTTATCATCCCATTGTTGTTGCACAGATCCTCTACATCATCGCGCATCTACATCATGATTCACACAAACCTGACACACCACTACTTCTGGAGAAAAAAAAAAACAAAACAAATGTGGACTCATCAGAATTGCAGCATCACTCTTTCTTCCTGTGGTCCTGTGGTCATCTTCCTGTGGTCATAAATCACACCCTCAAGATTGTTTCTCATAAAACTATTTTCCTCGATTTAACCTTCAGCACCTTTGAGACAATTAGACGATTTGAAGCAGAGCAATCGAGTGTGTCTTCTTATCGTGTGTTCGCTTAGCCATTCTCGGGTGTCTCCTCGAGGTACAGTTCTGGAAACTCTTTTCAGGGGAAAGTACCTAATACAGGGTCAAAAAAAGCTAGAAGTCACCAGATGATGTCATTAATTTCAGTAATTCGCATATTCAGTGATTCGTCATGATCATTTGCATATTAAAAGTGCGATATGAAGAATATGACGAGGTTTTTGAAGATACTTTAGAAGGCAGAAGACAGACAGAGAAGAACCTACAGATAGATGGTTTAAATTTGGAAGAAACATTCACCGGTGTAGAACAAAATTACACATGCAACATTAAATATAAACAGACGCAGTGAAAACTGAAGGAGGTCTATAGGAGGAGAGGTGGAGGTGATTGTAGCCTCAGGAGGAGGAGAGGTGGCGGTGATGGTGATCAGGAGGAGATGGAGGTGAAGGTAACGGTCACCAGGAGGAGGTGACGGTAGACTCAAGAGGAGGTGGAGGTGACAGTGGTCGGCTACCTGGAGAGGTGGAGGTAATGATTGTTAGGAGGAGGTGAGGTGGAGGTGACGGTGTTCTGGAGGTGGGGAGGTGGAGGTAACGATAGACTCAGGAGGAGGTGGAGGTGAAGGTAGCAGTCATCAGGATGAGGTGAGGTGGAAGTAATGGTGGTCAGGAGGAGGTGAGGTGGAGGTGATGGTGGTCAGGAAGAGGGGAGGTGGAGGTTACGGTGGTCAGGGGGAGGATAAGGTGGAGGTGATGGTGATCAGGAAGATGAGATGTGGAACTGAAAGTGGTCAGGAGGAGGAGATGGTGGAGGTGACGGTAGTCAGGACGAGGAGAAGGTGGAGGTTACGGTGGTCAGGAGGAGGAGAGGTGGAGGTGATGGTGATCAGGAAGATGAGATGTGGAACTGAAAGTGGTCAGGAGGAGGAGATGGTGGAGGTGACGGTAGTCAGGACGAGGAGAAGGTGGAGGTGACGGTGGTCAGGAGGAGGAGAGGTGGAGGTGATGGTGATCAGGAAGATGAGATGTGGAACTGAAAGCGGTCAGGAGGAGGAGATGGTGGAGGTGACAGTGGTCAGGAGGAGGAGAGGTGGAGGTGACGGTGATCAGAAGGTATTAGCTAGGACCGGTAAGTGTGTTGTTATGGTTACAGTGTGTGTGAGTCACATGAGTCATTTCTTTTTATCATATCAGCACAAAAAGAGCTCCAGTCAGCGTTTTTTCTGTACATTTTCTCCCAACTTTTACTTTAACCATATTTACCTATTTCTGCAGTTGTCAAGCATTTAAAGTGTGTGTGTGTGTGTGTATGTGTGTGTGTATGTGCGTGTGTGTGTGTGTGTGTGTGTGTGTGTGTGTGTGTGTGTGAGCACAGAGGAAGCTTTAATCAGCTTGTTTTTGGCGGGTCTGTTTTTCAGCCCGAGTGTAATGACATGGGTTCCTCTGAAGCAGAACCGAGAGACTGAGAGCCCACTCACTCTCAACGCCTACGGCCTTTCAGCTCATTTCCCCTGAGCTCTGAGCTGCCCTCCTCCTGACCTCTCCATTTATCTGTCTCTCTCTCTATCTGTCTCTCTCTCTCTGTCTGTCTCTCTCTCTCTCTCGGTCCCACCCTCTCGCTCTCTCTGCCTGTCTCTCTCAATTCAGTTCAGTTCAGTCCATGAGCTTTGTTTGCATGACCATTACATCAGGTACAGTATCGTCAAAGCATCAAAATGCAGACATTAGTCTCTCTATCTCTCTTGCTCTCTCTTTCTATCTCTCTTGCTCTCTCTCTCTCTCTCTCTCGCTCTCTTTTTCTTTGGGTCTCTCTCTCTCTCTGGGCGTCTCTTTCTTTGTTTCTCTATTTTTCTGTATTTGTCTCTCTTTTGTTTTCTCGCTCTCTCTCGCTCTCTATCTCTCTCTTTTTCTTTGGGTGTCTCTGTCTCTGAGTGTCTCTCTCTTTATTTCTCTGTTTTTCTGTATTTGTCTCTCTTTGGTTTTCTCTCTCTCTCTCTCTATCTCAGTTCAGTTCAGCAGTGCTTTACTGGCATGAATGTTATGAATCACATTGTTGCCAAAGCAAATAGTGCCGGTAGATTAAACTAAAACTTATACATATAATACACACACAGCATATCTGCATTTACGCATAAACATTACAAGCATAATAAACAAAAAAGGTAAGAATCTGAACATATTGTGTGTGGTGTATATTCAGGGTGCACAGTGAGCACACAGTCTTGGTTCTTGGTTCTCTCTCAGCCAGATTCTCCCGTGTTCCAGGTTCTCCAGTGTTCCAGGTTCTCTCGTGTACCAGGTTCTCCTGTGTTCCAGGTTCTCCCGTGTTCCAGGTTCTCTCGTGTACCAGGTCCTCCCATGGACCAGGTCCTCCTGTGTTCCAGGTTCTCCCATGGACCAGTTCCTCCCATGGACCAGGTCCTCCCGTGTTCCAGGTTCTCCCATGGACCAGGTTCTCCCATGTTCCAGGTTCTCCCATGGACCAGGTCCTCCCGTGTTCCAGGTTCTCCCATGGACCAGGTCCTCCCGTGTTCCAGGTTCTCCCATGGACCAGGTCCTCCCGTGTTCCAGGTTCTCCCGTGTACCACGTCCTCCCGTGTACCAGGTCCTCCCGTGTACCAGGTTCTCCCGTGTTCCAGGTTCTCCCATGTTCCAGGTGCTTATTATATATCTCTGATGGTGAAGAGATACTCTGCCAGTTCATACTCTGTTTATGGAGTGATAGCAGTGTAATCTGGACTGGGTTTGGGTCTGACTGTCCCAGTGCTCCACATACGCTCTTCTCATCTGCTCAGTAGACTTTGGTGAGCAGTGCTGGTCTGTGAGGTTAGTGTGTTAAGGGTTATTGTCTTAGAGGTTAGTGTGTTAGAGGTTAGTGTGTTAGGGGTTAGTGTAGTAGAGGTTAGTGTGTTAGTGTGTTAGGGCTTAGTGTGTTAGTGGTTATTGTGTTAGGGATTAGTGTGTTAGTGTGTTAGTGGTTAGTGTGTTAATGCTTAGTGTGTTAGGGATTAGTGTGTTAGTGTGTTAGTGGTTAGTGTGTTAAGGCTTAGTGTTTTAGGGGTTAGTGTGTTAGGGGTTAGTGTGTTAGGGGTTACTGTGTTAGTGGTTATTGTGTTAGGGATTAGTGTGTTAGGGATTAATTTGTTAACGCCTAGTGTGTTAAGTTTAGTGTGTTACTGGTTAGTGTGTTAGGGGTTAGTGTGTTAATGCTTTGTGTGTTAGTGTGTTAGGGGTTAGTGTGTTAAGGGTTAGCATGTTAAGGGTTAGTGTGTTAGTGTGTTAGTGGTTAGTGTGTTAAGGCTTAATGTTTTAGGGGTTAGTGTGTTAGGGGTTAGTGTGTTACGGGTTAGTGTGTTAGGGGTTAGTGTGTTAAGGGTTAGCATGTTAGGGGTTATTGTGTTAGGGATTAGTGTGTTAGTGTGTTACGGGTTAGTGTGTTAAGGCTTAATGTTTTAGGGGTTAGTGTGTTAGGGGTTAGTGTGTTAGGGGTTAGTGTGTTAGTGGTTGGTGTGTTAGGGGTTAGTGTGTTAGTGGTTAGCATGTTAGGGGTTAGTGTTTTAGGGATTGGTGTGTTAGGGGTTAGTGTGTTAGTGGTTAGTGTGTTAGGGGTTAGTGTGTTAGAGGTTGGTGTGTTACTGGTTAGTGTGTTACGGATTAGTAATGTTAGTGGTTAGTGTGTTAAGGCTTAGCGTGTTAGGGGTTAGTGTTTTAGGGATTGGTGTGTTAGTGGTTAGTGTGTTAGAGGTTGGTGTGTTAGGGGTTAGTGTGTTAGAGGTTGGTGTGTTAGTGGTTAGTGTGTTACTGGTTAGTGTGTTAGGGGTTACTGTGTTAGTGAGTCTCAGGACCAGCTGACAGAGGGGACTGGTTTTAGCTCTTGTGTTTTCAGACCTTCATACTGTAGTATTTTAGTGGATTTTAGAGCTCTTTTTGAACGGATGAAATCAGCGGGATTCGGCCTAATTCTGGCCTGCATGCACTGCTTGGTGTTTTCCTTTGAATTTTTAGGAGATTTCTACAGGGACTCTGCAGGGACTCTGTGGGATGTTTGTCCCATCGCATGTAGCTGTGTTTACTGATGGACCCCAAACCTCACATCCATGCAGCGCTCTCTGCTTTTTCTCTGAGTGCGTTCACTCCCAGATCAAAGCTTCCTGAGGCTCCGATTTTCAGCGAATACCCCTGGGTATTCGTAGTGTAAAGAGTGCTCTCTCTCTCTCTCTCTCTCTCTCTCTCTATCTCTCTTTGGGTATCTCTCTCTCTGTTTCTCTCCATGTCTCTCTGTCTATCTTTCTGTTTCACTTTTGGGTGTCTGTATCTCTCTCCCTCTGTGTTTCTCTCTGGGTGTCTCTCTCTTTTCATTTCACTCTGTCTCTCACTCTCTTTATCTGTATCACTCTCTTCATCACACACTTTTTCTTTTTGTGTGTCTCTCTCTCTCTTTAACTCTCCATGTCTGTCTCTTTGTTTGTCTCTCGCTCTGTCTATCTTCCTCTTCAAGTGTCTCTCTCTTTCTGTTTATATCTATCACTTTCTCTTTCCCTGTCTATCTTTTTTTCTTTTTGGGGGTCTTTCTTTGGGTCTGTCTCTCTCTCTCTCTCTCTCTCTCTCCCTGAGTGTCTCTCTCTTTCTGCCTGTCTCTCTCTTCTTTTGGGTGCCTTTCTCTTTGGGTCTTTTTTTCTTTCTTCCTTTCTCTCCTTGGATATTTATCTATCTATCTATCTATCTATCTATCTATCTACCTCTCTCTCTCTCTCTCTCCTTGAGTGTCTCTGTCTTAACACCTGTCTGTCTTTTTTCTTTTTGGGTATCTTTTCTTTGGGTCTCTCTTTCTCTCTCCCTTTCTCTCTTTTGATCTCTCTCTCTCTCTCTCTCTCTCTCTCTCTCTCCCTCCCTCCCCATCTCTCTTTTTTCTTTTTTGGGTGTCTATCTGTTTCTCTCTCTCTCTCTCTTTCTCTCTCTCTTTCTGGGTTACTTTCTTTCTCTTATTGGGAGTGACTCCCTTTGCCTATCTCTCTGTTTGTCTCTCCTTTTAGTCTCTCTCTCTCTCTCTCTCTCTCTCTCTCTCTTTCCCTATCTCTCTTTTTTCTTTTTTGGGTGTCTATCTGTTTCTCTCTCTCTTTCTCTCTCTCTCTCTCTCTCTCTCTCTCTCTCTCTCTCTCTGGGTTACTTTCGCTCTCTGTCTTCCTCTTATTGGGTGTGTCTCCCATTGTCTCTTTGTCTCTTCTTTTAGGCTCTCTCTCTCTCTCTCTCTCTCTGTTTTGGCAGTGCTTCCTCCTCTTCTCTTCTCTCTCAGGGGACAGGACAGAGGACAAGCGATCTGTTCATCATCCCATCTGAGCTGAAACGCACAGGGTCTCAGAGGAGCCACTACCCAAATCCTCATCTTATTTTCCACATGAGGGGAAAAGTGCGAGGACGGAGCGCAGACACTCTGTTCATTCATGATTTTAGAAATAAATGTGTGTGTGGTTTGTGTTTTTGTACAGTTTGTGTAACAGCACTCGGCTTTAAGTGAGAGAGCTTTTAATTCAGCAGCTGGTTAATCATCACAGCCTGATAAAAGACACATTCACTCGTCTTAATGTAACTCATATTATTCACCTTACGCGAGAAATAAAAACAACCGTCCATTAAACGTGTGTGTGTGTGTGTGTGTAGGCTCTAATGTTTAAATTAGCCCTGAATGTGTGATATGAAACCATTAAATACTGTTTATGTAGAATAATAAAACATTTAATATGTTTTTAATGCCCAAGAACCTACTCTAAACCTTTAGCCTCATTAAATATGCCTGTAAACCATGAATATGCATGAATATGCAAATTAGAAACCATCCCAAATAGCCTAATATTAGCTAGCCGACTCTCTAACTGTTACCAAACTAGCTCATATGTACACTATATTTCCGTTTCAATATGGAATATATTGAATCGTCGTATTATTTTCTCACAGATTTAATTATGTACATGTTGCTAAACCCATTAAATTTTAATGTTGCCATAACAACTATCATTTTGTTCATTTACTAACATTAGCTTAAGTTAGCCGGCTTAGTAACTGCTAGTAAACAATCAACGTCAACTTGAATGAGCTTAATCTCAATAATTTATTCATTTAACAGTTGCAAAAACTGTTAAAATGTCATGTTACCGTGACAACGATTATTTTCTTCATCACAAACATTAGCTCACTAATTAGCTAGCAGGCTAATTAACTGCTAGAACACTAGCTCACAGATTTCAGTATCAGTGTTTTGATATGAATTAGCATATTCTTAGCGATTTATTCATTTAACATAGTTAAACCCAAAAACCTATGATGTTACCATGACAACCATTATTTTCTTCATCAACAAAGTTAGCTAGTTGGCTAATGAACTGCTAAGTAATTGCTAGCTGCTAAGTAATTACTAGCGCAGAGATTTTCAGTATTTGAAAATGAATTAACATATTCCTTGTGATTTATTCATTTAACAGTAGCTAAACTTGTCAAAATATAATGTCACTATGACAACCGTTATTTTCTTCATCACCAGCATTAGCGAAGTTAGCTAGCTGGCTATCTGTTAGTAAACTAGCTCACCCATTTAAGTACCACTGTTGTGATTTGAATTATTATATTGTTGTGATTTATTCATTTAACAGTAGATAAACCTGTTAAAATATGATGTTACCATGACAATCATCATTTTCTTCACCACTAACATTAGCAAAGTTAGCTAGCCAGCTGGTGAGATTTCAGTATATGAGTCTCAAGTTCCTTTTTTTTGTCAGTGACAGCCAAACCTGGTAAAATACAAAATTAGCTAGTGTTATATAATGCTATATAAAGTATCTACTCAGGTACTTTTCATTAGCAAACTAAAATATCTAGCAAGCTAATCGCTAATGAACCGGCTAAAATTCATCACAGATGAACACTGAGTTGGAATTCAGTTTAGTCTCGATTTACATTGTTTTATTTTTTATTAAACTAGAGAAAAACCTGTCAGTGTATAATGTTACTATTTCGTCACTAATATTATCTAACTTAGCTAGCTAGCTAGTTCTCTGCTAGTATGCTAGCTAGCATTTAATAAGGGTTTCAGTATGAGTCTTAATTTGCATCGTTATTTATTTAATTGCAGCAAAACCTGTGACTAGCTGGATTTCAGCACCAGTTCTGATTTAAATGGTCATTTTCACAGCAACAAAACCTGCTAAAATATGATGTTACCATGACAACCATGATATCTTTCATTACTCTCATTATCAAACTTAGCTAGCTAGCTGATTAACCTGACTGTAAGTTAGCTGGCGTTTGTCACCATGTGTTGATTTGCATCTTTATTTATATAACAGCAGCCAAACCTGTCCACGTATAGCGTTACCATAACAACCATGATTTTGATCCTTTTCAACCTTAGATAATTTAGCTACCAGCTAGCTTGATTAGCATGCACTTAAACTTCTATGGCTAAAAGTTTTAGGGTAGTATGTTGTCATTTTCTAATAATTTGCATACTGGGTGTTTATGTTTAGTTACATCACTAATTGAGGTCATAGGTAGCTCCGCCCACAAAAATCAGTCTTGTACAGGTACAGTCAAAACACTCATCTATATATTTAAAATCAGCTATCTAAAATATGATTGCAACAGTAATATGTTGAAGAGACAGTATACACACACACACACACACACACACCTCTTCTGTCTGCTATCATGTGTGTGTGTGTGTGTGTTTAATCTGCGTGGACACCTCTTTACAGCAGGGTATTTTTGGGCTGTGGAAAACACACACTTCAGCTCTAGCAATTATGGCGGTGGCTAGGCCACACAGCCCTGGTCTGGGCCTGACAGTTTCTCTCTCTATACCCCCCTACCACACACACACACACACACACACACACATACACACATATACACACATATACACACATACACACACATACACACACACCCCGCCATGGCTGCGGAATTGAAGACGCCCACGCTCGTCCGCGCCCAGATCTCTCCATCTGACACAGCTGCCAGAGATGGAGCGCTATTCAGCAGCCAAGACCTCCCCCTCCCCGACACTACGCCCACACACTCACTCACTCACTCACACACACACACACACACACACACACACACATGCACTGAGCTCAGTGCTCTCCTCCCGGCAGGGTGCGAGTGTGTACAAGAGTGGGAGAGAAAAAGAGAGAGAGAGAGAGAGAGAGAAAGAGAAATGAGGGTTGGTGAGAAGGAAGTGTGTATAAGAGCCTGAGACAGAAAAGTTTTATTGCATGCAACTTTTATGACCATGTGTGTGTGTGTGTGTGTGTATGTGTGTGTGTGTTCAGGTTCAGCTACAAGACGCAGAAAGAAGACACAACCTGTAAAGGGATTACTGACATTTAGGCTTGAGCTGTGACTGTGTGTTAGTGCGTGTGGAAATCTGTGCGTGCGTGTGTGTGTGAGTGTGTGTGCGTGTGTATGTGTGTGTGCTGACTCGCAGGGTGCGGGTGTACATGTCTTTTGTGTATCTACGCAAGAGTGTGTGGGCAGGTATTTACGCATTAAGTGTATTTCTGCGCAAGTGTGTTTAGGTGTGTGTGGGCGGCTGAGCTGCTCACATCTGTGTTTTTTTTTTCGTGCTCATTAAAGTGAGAATATGTGTGTGTGTGTGTGTGTGTGTTTGTGTGTGGGCTGAGTTCTTGCGCCAGGGTGTGTTCTCTGTGTGTCTGTGTGTGTGTGTGTGTGTGTGTGTGTGTGTATAGGGAGGGTATCTGGCATCTAAAGATAGCTGATTTGGCTCGGTGTGTTTTTAGCTTTCCCAGCTTTCCTTCTCATGACTTCAGTGTAAAGGTTAAAAAGTTGCCCTGAACACAAAAATGTAATATTTAAAAAAATTGCTCACTGCATTTCGAATGGATGATTCTGGATATACACTCGTAGAAAGAAAGAAAATATTAAATCTAGATTAAATCTCATTCTCTGAGAGGTTTTTTTTCCCTTTGGAGAAAATCCTACATCTATATCTATAATTCTATATCTATAGTTTTTTAGTATTTAAATAACACCTGCGGAAAGTGGAATAAAATCTTCATAAAAATAAAAAGAATCATTATATTTGAAAAATTTCTTTTTTAGGGGCGGGACTACCTATGAGCTCAGAGTGTGATGTCACTAAACAGACCTCACAGATTTCAACCAATCACCTGACTGCTACGCTTGCTAGATAGCTCGCTGACTTACTGAACTTAATGTTAATGATGATGAAAAATTGTGGTTGCTATGGTGTTTGATGAATCACTGAGGAAATGACATCACAAATCAAAAGTCACATCCTTCTGAAATTTGCATATTCATAAGTAAAGTTGTAAAGGCGTCACGTTTAGATCTTTCTTCAGTATTAATCTTTTAATATTTAAGATTTTTGCTCGAAACCTTTTGATAAATGATTCACTATATACAGTGTGTGTGTATGTGTGTGTGTGTGTGTGTGTGTGTGTGTAAAATGGGCTAGTCAGTCCTGTTTTGTGGGCTTTTGAAGGACGTGTCCACAGAACGAGCACCCAGAAAGGTAAACAGGACACCGACTTCCTGTACTTGACGGTAAATGTTTATCGTGTGTGTGTGTGTGTGTGTGTGTGTGAGAACTGGTCCAAGGATGTTCTAAAACCAAGGCTAATGTGGGTGGTGGGGTGGAGAGATGTGACCCTTGTTCACCAAACACACACACACACACACACACACACATACACACGACAAATGTTTAGCACAAATGTTCACACGGTATACAGATGATGTGTGGTAACGACAGACATACACACACACACACACACACACACACACACACACACACACGCCCACACCACAAACAGGAAAAGCTTACACAACTAAAGAAAACACATTTCTATAAAAAGAAGAATGATATTGAACTTTCACTTCTTGACACTAGCCTTGTTTTTTTTTTTTCACAATAAACAATCATTTCACAATAAAAATGGCTGCTGTGTTTTTCACTCGCATTTGGTGAACAGAATTATGGGAAATCCACATGTTCATCTTTAAACAGAACATGTTTATAGGGACAATATAACTGTACTGTGAGTATTGTGATATATTGTGTAACTGATTATTGCCACACACCTCATCTTAACTGAGCTTGAACAAAATAAATCTAAAATAATGAGATACACTGCAGTGACTTGAATTAAAACCGTTGTGCAGTCACGTGCTGAAGATAAAATACTAGCTTCATGGTGCTCGGGGGCGGGGCTAACAGTGTTGTTCGCTGCTGATTGGCTCACATCCGGCCTCACACAACGTGTAACACCATACATACAGATTAAAAATCTTAAGCTGACTGATTGAGCAGATTTCTGCTGTGATTGGTCAGAGTAATTTGGCGTTAATGAAATGTTGCCTCAGAGTTTGTATGAAACGTAAGAAATAAATGCACACGTGATACAAACACACACTCAGATCGACCCACAAATAAATGACAGATGAGCATGTTTGTGGGTTCAAAACATATTTGTTAAATATGCAACAAAGAAACTTCCATATTTTTTTTTATCCCTAGTTTTTCGAGAGCACCGTCTGACCTCAGTCCCTCTAATGAAACTGCATGTGCCTCATAAGACGCTTTCTAAACTCCCCATGAAATCAAAATGGGGGTTTTAGAGCTTTTGATTTAAGTTTTTTGATGTTATAGACATAAATAAGACAATATATATACATATTTTAAAAATACACTGCAAAAGTAACACCTTAGCAAGTGAAAATATCTCTAATATAGTCATATTTATCTAGTATTTCCTATTATGAGATTACCATAAACCAAATATAAGCTTATTAGACCTATTTCTAGCCATTTTTTTTACTAATTTAAGCTTGAAGTAGTCTTCTTCTATTGGCAGATAATTTTGCTCATTTTAAGCATTTATTTCTAGAAAGAAACAAAATTATCTGCTAACAGAATAAGAAAATGTAAAGCAAAAAATGAGCAAAAATGTCTCGAAATTGGTCTAATAATCTCATATTTGTATTGTTGTAATCTTATAATAGGAAATACTGGATAACTTTGACTATATTCGAGATAGTTTCACTTACTAAAGATGTCAGTTTTTGCCATGTGAATAAATGTGTTTTGGAGATGTTCTCATTTTGATTTTAATGTTTAGAAATTATAGGAAAACTGTGAATTTCTTGGTGATGATTCATCCTGTGCTCAAATGCAATCAATCAAATGCTCTCTAGAACACATTTTGTTTAAGTGAGAGGGATAAAATACTCTACAGTAGCAGCAAGTCAGCATCAAACACGTACTGTTTGTGTAGTTGTGGAGAATAACGAGCTTCCTGAATGTTATTCTTCTTACAAACAATCTACAGTGTGTTGAAAAGATGGTTGGAATGTGTGTGTGTGTGTGTGTGTGTGTGTGTGTGCGCGCTCAGTCCCTCTCCGATGTAGTTTAAAATACAGCTAATATGTGTAAGAAACAGTAATTAAGCATTTGGACATACCATGGCATGTTGGTTTGTGTGTGTGTGTGTGTGTGTGTGTGTGTGTGAGAGAGAGAGAGAGAGAGAGAGAGAGAGAGATTTCCAAGAAGCTTGTTTCTGATGTTAAGTGGCTGGACCTCTGCGCTCCAGGATACCGAACACGACAAAAAGTTGCAATCGGCAGTGAGAAATCCTACACAGCAAAAAGACAGGCTCTAGATAAATGAGATCATTTGCATAAAAACATTGTGAATCACTGTTTTTGTAAGGTATCTGTGAAATTCTATGATTATTACGGATCTAGGAGAACTTTTAAACATTGTAGACTCCACCTTTAATGTTGTTTATGCTCTCCTTCTGATATAGATGCTGCTATTTACAGTATTGTGTATTGCTAATCTTACTCGGCTTTGTGGTTCATTGACAGTTTGTTATTAGTACTGATTATCACTCCAACCCACGTGTTTATAGCACTCTTACTTTTTGCACAAACGTTCTTTCTGTCTTCTACAGCTATCTCACACTTCTGGTTGCTGGTCATTTGGTGAAAATTATGCAGCATTTGTATCACTTGTATGTCCTAACACTTGTTTCAGGGATTAGAATAAAACTGTAAATGAATAAACGAATAAATGCTAATGCTTGGATGATCTTTGATACAGTGACACTCTTAATAAAGCTTTTCAATCATTACTGGTTTATAATGAAGATCTTGTGGTTTGGACCACAGCCAAGGTTTTGTTTTCTTTTCAATGGCTTGTTATTTCACTGACTGAAGCCCAAACTGCTGTTTTTCACCTCCAGCTGGTTTAAAAAATAGCACTGTTAAGTTCTCCGTATAATCAATAACTCACATCAGACAGGTTGACGGTGCACTTGACATTAAGTTAGGGATAATAACAGGAGAAGGAGGACGGCGTGGCACATGTAAACGCACCTCAGCCCACGCGTAATCTTACCTGCTAATGCCTGGATATGAGGTTCTCGTAATCACAGCAATTCATTGCAGAGACGCAATAAACACTCAAGACCTTGTCAAGCATGTCAAGAGGAGCAAATTCACACAGATTAGATTGAGCAATCAGATTAAGGCTCAATCCGGCTGAGTGTGCTCATGTTCACCCATGGCGCCTGTGTGAGCGAGCGTGGGGGGCAACGGCTGATTAAATTTCACCCTAATTCCCTTATTTGCTATGGAGATTGAGCAGGAGTAATCCCAGCAGCATGGAGACGCTGGATTCAGAGCCACAGGGTGCTCATGTCACACGTCAAGCCGGCTTTGCCTGTACGATCGCTCTCTATGAGCTAGTGAGGAGATATAAAGTGTCTGACTACTCAATAGATATTCTTGATGAAGGAGCGCTAACCAAAACACAAAAAGTCTCAACTCTTTTCCAGCAATTTACCAGGAAAAGACGGCAGCATGTTCCCTAAATCTTAAAATAAATATTAAAATAATCAGTTGTAATAATAAATAAACATGATGGTGTGTTTCATAAATTCTACATTAAATATATACATTGCTTATTTCTATGTATTATTTACAAATATTATTAATTTTCTGGCCAAGAAAAAAACCAACCAATTCGACTAAATTCATAATTTCCTACCTCCAGCTAGGAAAAAACACCCCGAGTTCAGCAAGTGATGACAAATCAACATGGCCGCTCACAGCATTTCACAACGGTCAGTTCTGGGCTTTTGTAGGAAGTAATCACAGCTAGGAGCTAAAGTTGTGAGCAGGGAACTGAAGAAACATTGGACTGTAGGATTGATCTGAGGAATCATTCGAGGATTTGACACTTCAATAAAAAGCATCATAACTAATTTGCATAGAATTGAGAAAATGGCTGTTTAAATGTCGCTGAAATGTTGTGAGAACAAATGATCAGTTGACGCTTTGTCGGAGCGTAGGATTAGTTACGTCTATTGCTCTGCAGAATCTGGAGGTGGGTTTCTGAGTTTAAATCTGGCAACCCTGCGGGAGTGAGAGCGATTCCTGATGGATTAGGGTGCTTACGCTGCTATTATAACAAGCTGGAGGAAAAGCAAGGTGCCTCTGTATGGAACACTAATGACGCTCTGCCAGCTCCCCCGAGTGGAGCTTGTATACGTTCCTCCTGAAGGACTTCAGCACAGGCGTACACGCTGCCCACAGCTTCCTGTGTGTTTTCAGGGCACCGCCTACACGTGAGCACCATAATGACCGGTGTCCCTCCCACCTCCTGCACACACACTGCCGTAATGAGCTGTAATCACATCTCAGGGCCCCTGGTGGAGCTCGGCGTGTGGGTGGGGCTCCCACCACTGCCACATTCTGATTGCTGCCCACCCTCCGTTTCCTGCACAGTGAGGCTAATGAGGAGCCGCCGGCCCACCGATCAGCCCGAGTCCGACGCTTGTTTGAAGGGATTAATTAAGAGCACTCCAGGTCTGAAGCCTGCACCTCGCTCGACCTGAGCCTTTCCATCATTACCACATGTTTATCGTTTACCGTTTTCTACACAGTGTCCTGTGTGACTTTTCTTAGGGTACAATAAAACCAACATGGGCTGAAATCTTGCCAAATAAAAGCATGTGCATGTTTTCTTTTCCAAGATGTTATTTTCTGTAGAAAAGGGTTTATTATTATTATTATTATTATCCACAGGCCTCTGCTGTGCTGCTAAAAAGGCTTGAACAAAGAAACATGGAGAGAAAAAGGAAAGAGTGCTGTGGCTACACTACACTACACTACACTACATTACACTACTTTACACTACACTACACTACTTTACACTACCCTACACTACACTACACTACTTTACACTACACTACACTACTTTACACTACCCTACACTACACTACACTACATCACACTACTTTACACTACACTACTTTACACTACATTACACTACTTTACACTACACTACTTTACACTACACTACACTACATTACACTACTTTACACTACACTACATTACACTACCCTACACTACACTACATTACACTACTTTACACTACACTACACTACTTTACACTACATTACATTACACTACATTACACTACTTTACATTACACTACACTACTTTACACTACACTACACTACATTACACTACATTACACTACACTACATTACACTACACTACACTACTTTACACTATACTACACTACATTACACTACTTTACACTATACTACACTGCACTACACTACACTACTTTACACTACACTACACTACATTACACTATACTACACTGCATTACACTACTTTACACTATACTACACTACATTACACTACACTACACTACATTACACTACTTTACACTACACTACACTACATTACACTACATTACACTACACTACATTACACTACACTACACTACTTTACACTATACTACACTACATTACACTACTTTACACTACACTACACTGCACTACACTACACTACTTTACACTACACTACACTACATTACACTATACTACACTGCATTACACTACTTTACACTACACTACACTACATTACACTACACTACACTACATTACACTACTTTACACTACACTACACTACATTACACTACATTACGCTACACTACACTACACTACATTACACTACTTTACACTACACTACACTACATTACAGTACACTACACTGCATTACACTACTTTACACTACACTACACTACATTACACTACTTTACACTACACTACACTACATTACACTACATTACGCTACACTACACTACACTACACTACATTACACTACTTTACACTACACTACACTACATTACACTACTTTACACTATACTACACTACAATACACTACATTACACTACATTACACTACTTTACACTACACTACATTACACTACTTTACACTACACTACACTACATTACACTACATTACGCTACACTACACTATACTACACTACACTACATTACACTACATTACACTACACTACATTACACTACACTACACTACGCTACACTACATTACTTTACACTATACTACAATACATTACACAACACTACTTTACACTATACTACAATACATTACACTACATTACATTACACTACACTACATTGCACTACTTTACACTACACTACATTACACTACACTACATTACACTACATTACACTACACTACACTACTTTACATTACACTACACTACACTAAACTACTTTACACTACACTACACTACATTACACTACACTACACTACACTACAATACATTACGCTACATTACACTACATTACACTACTTTACACTACACTACAATACATTACACTACAATACATTACACTACATTACACTACACTACTTTACACTACACTACAATACATTACACTACTTTACACTACACTACACTACACTACATTACACTACTTTACACTACACTACACCACATTACACTACTTTACACTACACTACACTACATTACACTACTTTACACTACACCACATTACACTACTTTACACTACACTACACTACATTACACTACGCTACACTACACTACTTTACACTACACTACATTACACTACACTACACTACATTACACTACACTACTTTACACTACACTACATTACACTACACTACACTACATTACACTACGCTACACTACATTACACTACTTTACACTACACTACATTACACTACACTACACTACTTTACACTACACTACATTACACTACACTACACTACATTACACTACACTACACTACATTACACTATACTACACTACACTACACTACATTGTACTACACTACACTGCACTACCCTACATTACACTACTTTACACTACACTACACTGCACTACCCTACATTACACTACTTTACACTACACTACACTGCACTACATTACACTACTTTACACTACACTACACTACCCTACATTACATTACACTACACTACATTGTACTACACTACATTACACTACCCTAAACTACACTACACTACCCTACATTACACTACACTACACTACACTACACTATACTACCCTACATTACACTACACTACACTACACTATACTACACTATACTACCCTACATTACATTACACTAACCTACATTACACTACTTTACACTACACTACACTACACTATACTACACTATACTACCCTCCATTACATTACAATACTTTACACTACACTACACTACACTACATTGTACTACACTACACTGCACTACCCTACATTACACTACTTTACACTACACTACACTGCACTACCCTACATTACACTACTTTACACTACACTACACTGCACTGCACTACATTACACTACTTTACACTACACTACACTACCCTACATTACTTTACACTACACTACATTGTACTACACTACATTACACTACCCTAAACTACACTACACTACCCTACATTACACTACACTACACTACACTACACTATACTACCCTACATTACACTACACTACACTACACTATACTACACTATACTACCCTACATTACATTACACTAACCTACATTACACTACTTTACACTACACTACACTACACTATACTACACTATACTACCCTCCATTACATTACAATACTTTACACTACACTACACTACACTACATTACACTACTTTACACTACACTACATTACACTACATTACAATACATTGCATTACATTACACTACTTTACATTGTCCTACACTACATTGCACTACACTACACTACACTACTTTACACTACACTATACTACCCTACATTACATTACACTACCCTATATTACACTACTTTACACTATACTACACTACACTACATTACATTACACTACCCTACATTACAGTACTTTACACTACACTACACTACATTACATTACACTACACTACATTACACTACACTACATTACACTACATTACACTACACTACACTACATAACACTACACTACACTACATTACACTACACTACATTACACTACTTTACACTAAACTACATTACACTACACTACACTACTTTACACTACATTACACTACATTACACTACACTACATTACACTACTTTACACTACACTACATTACATTACATTACATTACACTACACTACATTACATTACATTACACTACACTACACTACATTACATTACATTACATTACATTACACTACACTACACTACATTACATTACTTTACACTACACTACATTACACTACATTGTACTACACTACACTACACTACACTACATTACATTACATTACATTACACTACATTACATTACTTTACACTACACTACATTACATTACATTACATTACATTACACTACACTACACTACATTACACTACGCTACACTACACTACACTACATTACACTACACTACACTACATTACATTACACTACACTACATTACATTACACTACACTACATTACACTACATTACACTACATTGTACTACACTACACTACCCTACATTACACTATACTACACTACATTACTTTACACTACACTACATTACACTACTTTACACTACATTACATTACACTACATTGTACTACACTACACTACCCTACATTACATTACATTACACTACACTACATTACATTACATTACATTACACTACACTACTTTACACTACACTACATTACACTACATTACACTACACTACATTACACTACTTTACACTACACTACATTACATTACACTACTTTACACTACACTACTTTACACTACACTACATTACACTACATTACACTACACTACATTACACTACTTTACACTACACTACATTACATTACACTACTTTACACTACACTACTTTACACTACACTACATTACACTACATTACACTACACTACATTACACTACTTTACACTACATTACATTACATTACACTACATTACATTACACTACATTGTACTACACTACCCTACATTACATTACATTACACTACACTACATTACACTACACTACACTACATTACACTACTTTACACTACACTACATAACACTACTTTACACTACACTACACTACATTACACTACTTTACACTATACTACACAACACTATGTTGCACATTGAATTATTAGCATTTGCACTTGGACTCGGCCTCAGCCTCGGGCATTGCTCTCGCTAAATATGATCTTTGTCTGAACTGAGTATTTTAAAAAATAATGTTCATGTTCTTCTTTCTTGCACAAAGTCTGACATGAAGTAATTCTATAGCATTTAAACAGTATCATTAATAGAGAGTGTGTGGAACAGAGGAGCTTTTGCCTCACTTTCTCTCACTCATAGAGGCAACACGCTGCTTCTGAGTCAAGTTAAATTTTGGGACTTTTGGGGGCGGGAATAAGCTGCATGTTGCCACTTTTAACCAATCCTCTTAATTTTGGAAACAGACTTTGATTTCATTTAAAGTAAAATTTCCAGCAGCTGAACTTTCTGTTACTAAGCACACTCATTAATACTCTAACGCATGTTCACGCTATATACTTCCTTGTCGTAGGAAACAGCCTAATCCTTGATGCAATGCAATACTGAAGCTAACTAGCTGAAGTAAAGCCTTGACCTCGAAAAAGAGTCTCGATCTTGACTCGGTCTCGCTTTCACTTGGGTTCGAACCCCTTAAGACCGGGTCTGGACTCGATCTTGGCTAGTCTTGGTCTTGGACTTAACAATGGCGGTCCTATTATACCGTACTTAAAATGTTTAAAATGTTTTTCTTTGGGATCTGAAGCACACAGGTGATGCAAGATCTCGGGTTTTACCAGCAGTTGGTGGTAGGAAAAGCCGAGTATCATGATTTTAAAATGGAGGTATGTCGGACTGAGTGAGAATGTCAATTAAATGAGGGGCGGGGGTGAAGATTACCTTCAACTGAAGTTGGTAATTAACACTGACTAGGAAAAATGAAAGAAAACACCCCCCCAGGAAGGTCTCCTCAATCTCTAATCGACTTTTAAACGAGATAATAGTCGTAATATTTGCTTTAGATTAATCAACATACAGTCACAATATTTGGATAAATCTTTTATTGACCAAGATCACTAATATTAGCTGGCTAGCTTGTTGCTAATTCATGAGTTTTTGTTTGAGGCATCCACATTCTCAGAACGTAAAAAAATAAAACCAACGTAATTCCGATGTAACTCTCAGTTCCCACTTCTGAGATAAGTCCAGTGCAGCTTTCTAAGGGTAACCTGAATTAGAACAGGTACTGAAGAACTCTCTCTCGTAAACATAAGGCGGAATATAAACTCACATACGGTTAGATTTATTTTTCATTCTGTATCTTAAGAAAGAATCGAGTCTTTTCATGTTTGATGTTTCCCAGACGGTAATTATGAACAGGCTCTGCTGAGGATCGGTCCCCCCCACTCATCCACCTACGTACATGTTTTTTTTTTCAGCTCACTGCTCATGTCAATCTCTCATCTCTCTTTTTCTCTATTTCTGTCTCTCTGAAACCCTCCTTTAGAAAACAAGAATGGAAAAAAAAACTTCATAAACAGCCATTTGAAACTGAGAAGTACTTCTAATACGTAGATGTAAACTTTAAAAAAGCACAGGATGCATATATTTACTGCAGAGCAGGAAGGGAAGATTCCATGAAACTGTATTTGTGTGTATGTTGTGAACATATTAGCTAGAAAGTGGGCCGAGGTGGGGAACGGAGAAGCGATCTTCGGCCCACACACGGGTCAGCGCCCAGCAGTGGGTCACTGAAAGTTCCTTTAAGCTTCCCTCTTCCTGCTGAGGCTGTGGAAGTGTTTGTGTCTGTAGGATGGGCTTTAGAGGCCTGGCTGTGGCTGTGGGTGTCAGATTTGAGCCCACTGATCACACCGAGTACAAAAGTCCCTCTTTTCTGTGTGTGTTTGTGGAGAGGCGTCCATCCTCAGAGCCAGCTCTGCCGTCAGTGCTCCGAGTCCCACGTACAAAAGCTCGGCTTTGAATTACAGAGTTACAACAATGCAGCTGTGGAGCTCAAACTGGAGAAAAGATTTCTGCAAAGAATTCTGTGCACGTCAGTGTTTAATTTTTAATCACATACCTATTATACTGTTTAATTTTTTTTTTAAGAAATCCGTCTGAATTTTGTATTATTTTTCTAGCTCATACAATAAACACACATGTTCACACACACTCCAACCTCCATTCATCATATACATGCTTTCAAAGCACAACGTTTGTCTTGTATCTCTATTTTAACACATACGTATGCAATAGAAGCCAGATTCTGCCCGAAAATCATAGTTTTTTTTTTTTTTTTGGTTAACGGGACTTTCTGCACCTTAAAAGAAACCACAAAACTTCCTCTAACTGTCGGTTTCTGACTGTTTTTCCTAATAATTTCCCCTAGTGGCTCGGCACATCCTGCATCTTTGTAAAACAAAACAGTTTATGCAAACTCCTTTGCCTATCTCAGTCTCAAAAGAGCCTAAAGATGTTTTTTTTTATTCACAAAGCTATTAAACATGCTTCTGCAAAAAAAAAAAAAAAAAAAAGACATCTTTTTCTTCAGCAAGTGAAAATATATTTTATATATATATATATATATATATATATATCTTCAATTTTTAAGGTTACACTAAACCAAATATAAAATGATTAAAACTTATTTCTAGACTCGTTTTAAGCTTCATATACTGTAGTCATCTTCTGTTGAAAGATCATTTCTAAAAAGAAAATGTACAGCTTGAAATGTCTAAAACTATCTAAAAACAGGCCGAATCATCTTATATTTGATTTATAATAATCTAGCAATAAGAAATATTAGTTAAATTTGCCAGTATTTAAGATATTTCCACTAAATAAGATATTGTTTTTCTGCTTTGTGGATTGGCATGAAGGCAATGTTGTTTTTTTACTCTTTTTAAAGTCCTTTATTGTTCTTTCTGTCTCTCTCTCTCCTCTTTGCACACTGGATACCTGTGCACTCAGTTTGTGGGATGTCACTACATGATATTTTATTGACCTACACCATAATGTACAGTTTAGAAATAGCAACTTAACCGACTCACGCGACATTTCCCATACAGTGCTATGCAAATGTTTCGAAAAGTTGTGTTCACACATCGCTAATAGCTTCCTGTCTGACACCCTCAGCTTCCTAAAGGTTAACCCCTGAGCCATCTTGTTACACTGAGACAGTGATACACATCTTCTTTTTTCTGCATTTGTTAAAATATGTGTATACAGAATGTTTAGTATTTGGGCTTTCTAACATCATTTACACCGCATGTTAGAATGCTGGATTCTGATTGGTCAGAAGGTGTTCATTCTTGAAGTAACAATAGGCCTACCCCAGATTCTGAACAACGTTGGTCACATATCAATCGGAGCATCCTAAATCGAATTGTATCATATTCTAATGTATCGGAGCAGATTTAGTGATATCGTCAAATATCAAATATCGTAGCCTTATGAATCGAAATCTTATCGTATCCTATCGCCCTGCATTGTTTCGTAACGTATCGTAAAGTATAGTAACGTATCGTGTCATATCATATTGTGCCGTATCATATCGTATTGTATCATGTCATATCATACCGTATCGTATCGTCACATATTGTATCGTGTTGTATTGTGTCATGTTAAATCATGTCATATCGTATCGTATTGTACCGAATTGTCTCATATCGTGTCGTAACATATTTTATCGTATCTTATTGTCTCATATTGTATTGTATCGTATCGTCACGTATCGTATCGTGTTGTATTGTGTCATGTTAAATCATGTCATATCGTATCGTATTGTATCGAATTGTCTCATATCGTATTGTATCATATTTTATCGTATCTTATTGTCTCATATCGTATCGTATTGTATTGTTTCGTATCATATTAAATTATGTCATATCGTATCGTATTGAATCATATTGTATTATATTGTATCGTATTATATATTGGGTTGTATAGTATCATATTGTCTCATATCGTATCGTATTGTATCACATTGTATTGCCCCATATCGTATCGTATCATATTTTATCGTATCATATTTTATCGTATTGTATCGTATCGTATTGTATTGTGTTGTATCATATTGTGTCATGTCAAATCATATCATATTGTGTCGTATCATATTGTATTTTATCTTATTGTCTCTTATTGTATCGTATCATATTAAATCATGTAATATCGTATCGTATCATATCATATTGTATCGTATCGTATCAAATTGTATCATGTCATCATACCATGTTGTATCTTACTGCATTGCATTGTATTGTATTATATCATGTTATATTGTATCATATTGCATCCTACAAGGTGCCTTTGCATTCTATCATGTCATACTGTATCACATTGTATTGTATCGTATTGTATAGTATCATATCCTATCACATCGTATCATATCGTATCACATCATATTGTATCACATCATATTGTTTATACTGTATCTTCTGGAAGCCTGAGGTTTATACCCCTACATGAAAGCCTGTTTTTTTTTTTGTAATATACAGTGTGTGGACCTCAAACAAATCGTTATAGACATGCTAATCCATGAAAGAAATATTTGCCTGTAATTATCTAGCTCTGTTTCTATGACTATTTGCTAAAGTCTATGTTCATGTATGTTTCTTGCTGACTCTCTAACTCTGTGATGATTACGTGCTGCACATTATGATTGTGTGCTACAAAAAAAAATCAGAAAACAACTGCAAGCAATTTGGGTTGCAACTAGAAAAATAACGGCGAGCGTGAGTATGAACATGAAACTGCTGAAATGTTAATCCTGTAGCGAAGCGAGCCGGTGAATGTTTCAAAGTGAAACAGCAGCATGTGCAGCAGTGAGGTGTGCAGAGTGTGAAGAGAGAGCGACTGTGACAGTAGACCTCGGCCTGGCGTGGGTGTACCTGTCAGGAAAAGCCACTGTCGTCTCAGCATCCTAGAGAAATGAGAAAGTAGGCGCCTGCTGTGCATACGCCCACCACAAAAATCCCCCTTCCATTTCAAAGGCTGAGCGCTGCACTGAGATGACATTTTCATCAGGTCTTTGCGAAGTTTTTTTTTTTTTTTTTTTTGGTTTTACATTTTCCCCACAGCCTGACACGGTCTGTGTCAGTGTGTTAAGGATATGTGTGTGTGTGTGTGTGTGTGTGTGAGAGAGAGAGAGAGAGAGAGAGAGATCATGGAGATTCATCATGGTTTCATGTGGAGATAAAAAAAATATTGCATATAAAGCCCTTTCTTTGATGTTTCACCACAGCACGCAGGACAAAAACACAATGGGGGACATTTCCATTTCCGGGGCATTGATTATAACGCTCTCATATTGACAAAGAAAGCTTTCATCTGGAAATCTTCTAAAGAGCTTTCACGGTAGACAGGACGATGGAAAGAACAACAGTCTGCGACTGAACGCTCTCATTTACAGTTTAAGAAAGTGCAATTAATTTTGACAAAAAATGTTTTGTGGTCTATTATATCGAAGTGCTGTTGAAAGAGAAGAGAGGTTGAAGCTACATAATGTAAGACTAATAATAGACAGATTTTTTTTTAAATGCGGTGTTTTATAGCTAAGAAAAACATGTATAATCATTGATATAGTGACGTTTTCTAATGTAACACTTATGGAAGGAGTCTCCAGCGTCAGTGCTTCGTAACAGTCAGAGGTAAAACTGTAACTTTAGGTTTTCTAACACTTTCAGGATATAGGAGTTATAACAGGAAGTCATTTGCATTGCAGACATTAAATGTAACTATAAATGGATAAAAAGTGCAATGTGTCATTCTTTAATTAATAAAAAAAGTGTAATTATTAGCAAATTGCTGCTTTTATAGGAAAATAATCTACTTTTGCGAAGTAACTGTAACTCAGTTTCATCTTCACTCTGTTGTTGATTATTTTACTATTTGCAAGTTGCATTTTTTTTGTTTGTTTGTTTGTTTTTGCCTTATTACCTCCAAGAGAGATAAAAAAGAGAGGCTGGTGAGGAACCGACTCTTCTATAATCTAAGTGAGAAGTGGAACTAACTTGTTTCACAGACATAAAGAACAACGTCATTGTTTAATAAGTAAAAAAAAGGAATCGCTGGTAAATCGCTGTGGTGTAAGAGGAATAAAACACTTCAGAATGTGCTGTTATAGGAAAATAATCAGCTTCAGGATAGTAACATTAACATCTCTTTGCATCTTGGCGCATCACACCACCCTGTCATTGATTATTTTCCTATTACAGCATGACCTGTCATGTTTTCTTCCTGACTCATAGTCTCCTAAACCCAGAACTTCCCTACTTGGTGCTAGAAAATGGATCATCAAGATCCCTGACTTATAGAAAGTGTTTGTTTCATCATTGTTCAGAGGCAGTGTGTGCTTTTCTTGTGCTCAGGGCCAGTCTCTGGAAAAAGCTGCTCACGGAAATACAAATCATGGATGTGACGTAAAATATAAAAATGCAAGGCCCTGAAGACAAACTGCTTTGAGGAGTTTTATCATCAGTAGAAATGAATTTTCCTGACCAGGAAACACCTTATTATCACTGTGTATAAATCATTTAGGCCTCACGTTTTACTCTGTCATGTGTTCGTACGTTGTGATTAGATTTCTGAATAACAGAAATTCTTGAAAAAGATTAAAAAATGATCTTTGAGGCCCAATAATGCCGTGTGCTATTTGTTTAATCTGATTTGTATTTTTGGAAGTGTATTAAGTAAGCATGGAATGAAACACCGTGTGTAAAACACAGCACGTCCCCGAGTGGTTTATTCCTCTTATACCACAACAGTTTGCCAGTGATTAAGTTTTTTTTATTTTTTAAAGAACCTTTAATACTTTTTAATCTGTTTATAGTTACGTTTAATGTTGGGAATCATCTGAAAAACAGTTTCGTTTCTGTTATCACTTACATTATAAAATATAATCGATCCTTCTGTTACTTTCTCTTGAAGATAATAAGACAAAAAAAAGATTATAACATGTTACAGCTTTACATTTTACGATTACAACAAATGCTGACACTGGAGACTCCTTCCATTTTCACCAGATCAATGATTTTTAAGATCTGTTTATGTGGAGCGTCCCGTACACGTCCCTGTGAAGGGCCTGTTACTATAGAAACAACGAGCACATTAATATAAACCTGCACTATTGTCAGAGCTGATGTTATAGAAAATTAATCAACAATTTCTGACCAATCAGAATCGAGAACAGGAGTTATGGTATAAACATGTGTAACAAGTGGTATATAGGAAATTATTTATTCATAATTATTTACTATAAAATTATTAAGTGGATATTTATCGGTTCATTTTCACGTATTGTAGTTATTTACATGTATAAAGTTGTTTGGGATGGTTGCATTATTGACACCTCTGTGACCTTTGCATTGCCTTTAATAGAACCCGGAAGTGGAGTTGTTTATTTTTAAACTCCTTTATGAGCTCCATTGGTTAAACGGCTCTATCAGGCCAAACCAATCGATCTCAATATTAATTCTTTTAGTTTCTAACATTTTTAAAAGAGGATTTGTTGGAAGATTTAAATATTATATGTATTAAATGAGAAAATAGTTAGTTTAGTGATGAGATAAATTTAAAAAATGTAAAAATTGAGACATTTTTGGCGAGACGAGCCGCTCTGGATCTGTTAGTCATGCCTTAGCGCAATGCACGGAATTTGAAACTAAAACCTTTGCTAGCTGAGTTAGCTAGCTAGCTGCTTAACACCTTTTAACTTTAATATTGCAGCATTGTTAATTATCACATTAGACATTATGAAGAAGGTTGTTAGCAGTATATATGCTGTAGGTTTAATTATTATTTTCATCTCATGCGCTGAAGGAAACAGAGGATATTCCTATGCAGGTAAATGTTAGCTTAGCGAGCTAACGGCTAAGCTAGTACTGTAAGCAATAAATTGGGGTTAAGTGAAGGAATAAACCTCATTTTAGCTTAATTATCTACAAAATCTGGTACAATACTCACTCAGATGTGTGCTTATTAGCTATTATTAACTATTTATCATAGCTAGAGAGCTGTGAAGGCAATACATATTAGCAGGATTAGCTAGCTTGTTGCTCAATATATATATACAAATATAACAGATAAATATAGCCTTATAATTAGGCAAAATATAGCATATAATTTTAAACTCTCATCACTGCACATGATGTATGAATAGAAATAAAGATAAAGAAATAAACAGAATAAAGTTAAAGAAAAAGACAGACTTTCTTTCTGGTAAAAAACAAACAAACAAATAAAAAAAAAAACATTCAACTGATAATTAAATTTAACATTATTTTAATTAAACTGTTGCTAAAACATTATACTGTAAATATTTTTTTTAAATGAGAAACAATAAATAAATAGACAGAATAAATTTACAGTAAATATTTTGAAGCACTGTTAGGGCTTGTGTAACAACAACAACAACAACAAAAAAACTAATTTTTAAAAGTTTATATAAAATTATAGCCTTGATTTACACAAATAAAAACAAGCTGGATCTGTAAAGAAAATAAATTCATACAGTGAATTAAAGACTGATGTGTTTTTCTGTTTAAAAAAAACACATAAATATTCAGTATTAAAGAATTTAGATGATTTGTAAAGGCGAAAAATTAAGACTGTTATGGTAAAAGGAGACGTTAAAGATTTTCTTGCATACGGGGTTTTTGTGCAAATCTGAGAAAAGTAAAGAAATGTAGAGAACGTTTTAGAGAAAAATAATTATTGAATATCATGTTTCGATAATAATATCTTCATACACACAAAGGTTTTCAGTCTGTCGTCTGTTTAATGTATAATGAGTATAAATGTATAACGTATTTGAGAACACTGGGCCTCGTTTATCGATCTTTTAGTAACGATGTGTGTAAATGTTTGCGTAAGCCAAACCGTTGTACAGATAGTCGTACAAAAAGTACAAAGTGTGTTCCTGATGCAGCTCATTTGCATATAGTGACGCCCACAAAACTCCATAAAAGGTAAAGCACACAGACAGCTGGGAGCACGAAATGAGCGATCAGGGTAAAGACTGAAAAACAGAAGTGGAAGTTATTTTGACTCACTTCTTCACTAATAACAATATTAAATAATAATAATAATAATAATTATATTAATCATAATAATCGAGCGCTAAATCTTCCATCAGCTGAGGCGTTTGTTTGCGGCTTACGGACATTTTTCTTTTGTCATAACTGAATTTAGTTTTATTTGACTGAATTTAAGAGTGTGTGTCAGCTTGCTTTCTTTATTTTTTATAATCTTTAATTAAAGCGAATAAAATAAAATAAAGCAAAGCGACTGGTTTTGACTAAATGTTCTGGATGGAGCTCTTAGTCCCTGAGCGAGTGAATTAGCGTGAGGAAGCGTTTTTAGAGACTCTAAAGCTCTTCTATCAGTCGCTCTGGATAAGGGCGTCTGCTAAACGCTGTAACCGTAATAAAGATAAACAGTTTAACCTCCACAGTATATTCCAGATATAAACGTGCAGTAATCCATGCTAATGATACGATCTGAAGTCGATCAGGTCGAGGTTTACGTGAGTTAGTGTTCTTATGCGTAAATGTACACACACTCAGGAGCGCGAGTAGGATACGAACGTTTTTCTGAATTTACAGGATTTTCATGAATAAGAAATTTCTTGTGTAAAAGCTCGTACAATGATTTACACAGAAATCCGTTCGTATCCGGCTCCGTAAAGAGTCGGATTTGTGTAATAACAGAAAACAGCTTTTATATAAAACATTGTAGGTTTTATTTACGTAACTAAAGAGAAGGAAAATTAAATCGGACCAGGAAAAAAATACATCCGTAAAATAAACTAATTTTAATTTTAGTTTCTGAACTATTTTCAAATCAAAACTATCTTTAAATCTTTACTATCTGAAAAAAAGTCAAAGAATATAAGAATATATTTCTTGTTACAACTTTTGTAAAGAATAGAGAGAGACCATCAAGAACGAGATTGTTGCGTCTTTTACACAACAAACAGAAAAGTGAAAACTGCCACTCACACTCAGAGGAAAGCGCTATCCGCCCTCTTACGCATACATGAGCTCACAGACGCACGTGATTGGCTAGCGTCGCTGTGATTGACAGGGGAGACAGAGTAAGCCCCTCCCACCCAGAGAACACGGGCAGTTTTTGCAGTCCGCACTTAATAATTAGTTTATAAGAGAATAAACTACATTCTTCAATGAACGACGACAAGCAGTGATGTTCCTCTAATCACGTGATCTCAGAGGTCCAGTGATGACGTGTCGATAACGTGTATTCATTTATAATCTCTCGTCTCCAGATTGCACGTACGTGAAGTCAGACTACGCCTCCACCTACTACGGGGGTCGGTGCTTCTGCTACACCAGTCCCGCAATCAGATGGAAAGACTACTGGTCCACTTTCCAGGTACGTCCTGTACACTTCAACCCACCAGCTATGCTAATGCTAATGCTAACGCTAATGCTAATGCTCAAGCTAACGTGTATATGTATATGAGTCTGCAGGAGGAAGAGATCTGCTGCACCGTGATTTAATTTCACTTCCTGTATGAGTCTTTGATCATACCAGAGCCGAGCGTCTGGCTTTCTCACAACGCAGTTATCAGTCACGGTATCGCTGCTGAACCTGAAACCGAATATCTTTAGAGTTTTTCACTGATGATGTCATCACGTGCTCCCTGCAAGGTTAGCAAGATAAACCGAGAAAGGGTTCAGCTAGCAAGAATATCTCCAAACAGTGGCAAAATACCTGATGGTTAAAAAAAAAAAAAAGGAGTCTGATACAGTATTAATAAAGAAATAAACCACTGCGGGGTAAAAGGGGGCGTGGCCTGAGTAAAATCCGTAATAAAATCAGTGTAACCCAAGTTTCGTTGCTTATAACTTAGTCGTAGGTGAAGGATGGTACGATACAATAGAGATATCGTCACGTATTAGCGCTTTTATACCGATATAATTTCTGTATCTTGTATCTGATTGGATGATAAATTGCATTTCTGGCACCAATCATTTAATCGACACTTTAAATACGTAAATTTTGTTATGAATATTCAATAACGTGATTCCGCCGATTTAGTTTCTGCGCTTTGTAACCAAATATCGCGATGCCACGGCGATGTCGAGTCCTGGATTCTGATTGGTCGGAAGGATCACGGGTTTATATCGTTCTTCCGTTCTACGTTGTCGTTTCTATAGCAACGGCGCATATTTGTACGACACCTAATCGATGATACAGAGACGTGAGATGTTTATTTAACTTTTATGGAAGGAGTCTCCAGTCCCAGCGCTTCGTCACAGTCAGAGGACTTTAGCGTGTTTCTCAGACGTTAAATGTAACTATAAATGGATACAAAGTACAAGCTGTTGTTTGTTAAATTTAAGTTAATTAATCGCTGGCAAGAGGGAAGTGCTGTTACAGGAACTGATTATTTTCCTGTAACAGCACAACGCGGAGTGGTTCATTCCCGTATCAGGATACGTATCCGTATCTGATCTCCTCGCCCCGCAGGTCCACGTGTCGAGCCAGGAGGACGTCGTGATCGTGTATCCGATGGAAACCAGAACCTGCCACGACGTCGAGAACCTTCTGAAGCTCGCGACGTGTCTGATGGAACACTACTGGCCCTCGAGCGTTCAGAAGGAGAAGACCGCGGACGTCCCGCTCATCGAGGAGGAGGTGTACTTCATGGTCAGATCTCCCAGAGCCAGCGCCGAGTACACACTCCACGTCTCCAAACACAGTGAGCACGACTCTGACCTCTCGTACAGACATACTGTTTAGTTTTTATCCTTTTTCATGTGCTTCCCTGTTCTGTTTCTTTCTTTCTTTCTTTCTTTCAGTACACGTTTTTGCAGCTCAGATCCATCAAGAGAAGCCGCTTTTGTAAGGAATTAAACACTCCTTGTTGTGCTGCTATAGGAAAATAATCAACGCCAGGGTGGTGTGATGAAGCGGAGTCACCGTCACTATACCAAAGCTGATTATTTTCCTATAACAGCACATCATGGAGTGTTTTATTCCTCTTATACGACAGCAAATTATCAACAGTATATGACAAATTTTAATTTATTAATTTAATTTTTTTAATAGCATTAAACAAGAGAGAGTTTTTCTTTCTGGTAAAAAAAAAACAAACAAAAAAACATTAACCTGTTAATTAAATTTAACATTATTTTAATCAAACTGTTTCCCTTAAATTAAACTGTCAATTAAACATTTCATTTTTTAAAATGTAAGCTTTTAAATTAAGATTTTATTTAAAAAAAAATTTAATTAAATTTTTTAATTAGATTTCCTTATTTGTACAAATAAACCATGGAAGATATGTAGATGATGAAAAAAAAAATA
The DNA here is from genome assembly GCF_027358585.1 of Pangasianodon hypophthalmus. Classification (NCBI taxonomy): domain Eukaryota; kingdom Metazoa; phylum Chordata; class Actinopteri; order Siluriformes; family Pangasiidae; genus Pangasianodon; species Pangasianodon hypophthalmus. The sequence continues at coordinate 29,817,178 of NC_069714.1, forward strand.
ATGCATTAAGCCGTGAGAAAACTCGTGTGGAAAACTGACTTCCGGTTCGGAA